>NC_141763.1:98022633-98326205 GCF_982258835.1 Parasteatoda tepidariorum
TATTTTACACAAATTACAAATATTGTAAAAATTTGTAACCAATAACAAAATAGTGTACAAAATTTTATAATAAACAAGTTAATCCAAGCTATTTAATTTTTAAGAATGCCCAAGTTACTTAATTTTAAAATTACAACACAAAATTCGGAAAGTGTGCAACTTTTATTAATATAAATTTTTTATCTTACTTATTTTCACTTTCTTTTACCGTTGGCTTCTGTTGCTTAAATGTGATGTAAAGTGTTTAGTAATTCAAAATAAATAAAATTGTATTAAATTATATAAAAAAAAAAACTTTCCTTTTATTTATTTATTTATTCATTTTACTGTAACTTCCATTTTTAGATGATTTAGTTCCATGTAATTGTTTAATTCCAGGTTCCATGTTAGTTATCCAAAATAGTAAATAAAATTACATGAAACCTATCAAACCAAGAAAAACATCCTCCTGAAATAAATGTTAGAAAAACGACCTTCGGGCTGTTACATCACAAAATGTGTAAACCCCATTCACGGCCTCAGCTTATCAGTTTTACATTTACTTTTTTTTTAGCTGTTTCTAAATTGTCACAACGTATATCTTCCTTCATCGAAAAAAAAATTCACGAAAATAATAATAAAAAAAAAGAAAAAACTATTTAGCGATAAAACTTTTTCCATTTAGCGGAATAACTTCAAATCATTACAATAAATATAATAAAAAAGTAAATAATATGTCAGCTGTAGTATTGCGATCAACTCCACCTCCGAAGAAGCAGGTGGGGGTATAATTGGCGCTCTTGGCGATTCTGAAAATCGCCAGATGAAAATTTCTCCTGCGGCAACCATTTTAGATGAAATAGACGGATGGATGGTGAAGAGAACGAATCCCCCTGCTCCATTCCCTCTTTCGAAGGTGCTGCTTCTCTGTGAATGAAGAAGAGAAAGAAGGCTTCCAGAAAATGCCAGCTGAAGATATTTCGAACATTTTTTCTTCTTTCCTTTTTTTTTTTATAACTTAGGCAGGGTTTCTTCTACATTTGAACGTAATGCAGAGATGCTCGTGTTTTTATTTACTATATTTTCGCATTGCAAGTATACTGTTGATTGTACCGTGCTTCAGTCGATTTTTTTCCTCCTGTAAAAAAATGACTGATATATATTTTTCACTGGTTCGTTGACGCTTTTCGAAAGTTTTTATTTTTGTTCTTCGATCTATTTCCTGACGTACAATGAAAAAAAAAAAATTTTTTTTTTCTTCCTAACTCTATTTTGATAGAGCATAAAAACAATTTTTTTTTTTTTAAACGCAAATTTCAAATGTCAAGCAGTTTTATGTTATTTAGTTAATAATTTATATAAATATACGTTATGAAAATTGCATATTTGTTTTTACCCATATGCAATTGTTTTTACACCAATGAAGAATTTGTTTAATCTTATTTTGAAGAATTTGTTTAATCTTATTTTGAAGAATTTGTTAAATCTTATTTTGAAGAATTTGTTTAATCTTATTTTGAAGAATTTGTTTAATCTTATTTTGAAGAATTTGTTTAATCTTATTTTGAAGAATTTGTTTAATCTTATTTTGAAGAATTTGTTTAATCTTATTTTGAAGAATTTCTTAAATCTTAATTTGTTAAATTGTAACCCCTTAAAGTCTTTAAAACCTATTTTTCATATTTTAGGTTATTTTATTTTGTGAAAATTTAGAAGTTCCTGAGAATTGTTTTTGAATATTTTATTTATAAAATAATAATTATTTGATATTTCCTCTCCCCTTATAATACATTCAAACATTTTGATTCGTATTAATAAATTTATTCTTTACACTAGAGGGTTATAAATATTGGTAAGAATATTGGATTTTTTTTTTGCTTAATTTGTGTGCTATTATTAAAATGCAATTTTAGTAAGAGCATTGCAGTATGACGTGGAATAGGAGTAAACAAGCTTTCTTAATAATCTGCCCCTATCGAAATTCTTTACAAAATATACGGTGTATGTTAATTAGTTTTTTAAAGGAAAATTGCAGGGAATTACTTTTATATCTGTAAAAAACTACAATTTTGTATAAAGTAAAGGATATTAAGAATGTCTACAAAATATAAAAACAAGTGTTTTTGTGTTTTCTGGAAAGGGCCCTTCAATAAATTTTGTACTTTGAGCCCCTGAAATCTTTTATTTGGAGTTGGTTTTTACTATTATTTGTACAGGGAAGCAGATTTTAACGATTGCTTTTGAAAACTTGCTTTTAATTTCTCTAATTAACGAAAACAATATTTTTTTGAACAGTATATGAGAGTTAATCGTTCTTTACCATTCCGTGTAAGAAAGTATTCCACTTTAAAGTTTTTTTTTTTTTGGTCGAGAAGTTGATTTTACAATTTAATCTAGCACTTTGATTTTATTGAAAAAAATATTTTTAAAACAATCTGTCAAAAGTTTCCCCATATCGGAAGGAATTATAATAAAGTTATTCAAAATCGATTCACTAGTTTCTGAGAAAAACTTTACTAAGGTGAATTTTTTTTTTTATATGCTGGAATGTAGCTCTTATCTAACGATTTGTTTACCTGAAATTAATTTTTCTGAGAATTCTTAAGAATTGACACATGGGTGAACTGTTACAGAATTTAGATTATTTAGGCACTACCTTCAAGTGCTAAGTAAACACTCTTTATTTCAAGAGGAAAATGTTATCACTCAAAAGTACAACGGCGCCATTCAATTCGTTGTGGTTCTTATTGTCAACATTTCCGATCAGCATATTTTGTTGATAAGATTATTAAATTTGGAATAATATTTTCCATTATAAACGTCCTACTTCCCTAAAAACAATTTTATCAGTGCTTTTTTGTCTATGTAAATATGTACTAATAGAATTAATATTAGTAGTAATCGGTAGTAGAATTTACAATTTCAATCTGTAGCACTATCTTTATAACCAAACTTAAATTAAAAACTTTTTGCGAACACAAAATCTCAAGTAAAAAACTTACTGCACGGATTGATTAACTCTTAAGTAACATGTTTCAACCCTTTTGCCGCCACCTTATTTAGGAAAATTAATTAGAAAATCAGATTTTTTTAAAATTTTTTATGTTTAATTTTTATAGAACTCCGTATTGATTCATACCACAGGGATGAGTTTGATAAAAAACCAAAAAAGCTGAAAATAAAAATATAAAAACGTTATGTGCAAAAACACTTCTTAAATAATTGAGAAAATACCTGAAATTTAAGCAAGAAAAAAGTGTATGTGAGAAACATTTATCCACAGAATGCTATTAGCGTTTTATTAAAATGATCGATGCAAGATTTTTATTCATTTAAATTCTGTGAATATGAATCTCAATGTGCGATTTTTAAATCCCGCAAATGCGAATCTCGACATTTATTTTTAAAATCGCATAAATATGAATCTTGATAATTAATTTTAAAATCGTTTGAATATGAATCTCGATGTTTGATTTTAACATCGAGTGAATACGAATAACAAAACACGAATCATAATGGCTTATAAATCGCTTGAATAAGAAACAAGAAATTTGATTTAAAATCGTGAAAATACGAAACACAATGCGCGATTACAGGACTTGCGATGCCTGATTTTTAATTCTGGAATGTAATATTAAATTGCGTTTGCATTGGTAGGAAAAAAATGTAAAAATTAATTTTTTCTCGCGAATTCGAAATAGACAAACTATTTTTTGAAGAGGCAGATTATTATTTTCTGTTTTATTAATAGTAAAAAATTGTCTTAACTATTCATTATAAATTATGGCGTTATTAATTATAAGATTATTAATTAAAACATTGTTAATTGTAACGGTTAGTTTGTTAATTGTAAAGAGAGTAATATTAAACTTTATTTAACAATAAATAAATTTTAAATGAGACAATGAAGTAAAACGGTAATGAAATAATGAAAATATCTTAAAACAAATTTTAACTTGTGTTAATTTTACACGAATTTTTACCGTTGTGTTTTAATATGTATCATATATGTATCATATATGTCTTTCTTTAACTTGGTGTTAACTTTTATTTAATTTATGAAAGCATTTTTTCAAGTTCATTATTAACAAGTATTTCTTCCTTTTTATAGGTATGTATTTTTATCCCTGTCTATGAAGTATTAAAAGACTAGACGAATAAAAGGTTTGCTTTTCATTGTTGTTTGATTTTATAAGTAAGAAAGCATGTTTTGATTTATTCATCGGTGTTTTATTTTTCTCCTTGATATATTTTTGTGTGACTGATTAGACAATTTCAAACAATTCAATGTGCGATTTAAACTACATTTCTTAATACTTTTTTTCAATCATTCATTTCAAACTTTAATGCTAGAGGAAAAAAGGCAATGATTAAGACTATCTGTTTTAGTTAAAAAAGGATTGTGCAATGAGAAAAGAACTAGAATTTCTTTTTAATGTAATGAAATGAATTTTTTCCCTGCTAAGCTATAATGTTACATGTTCACTTTTAACTACTACTATGTATATATATTTCTATTAAAAGTCGAATTTCTATCTTTAACTTTAATTTAGAGTCTTTTTTTTATCGTTTTCTTTCAGCTTAAATCGAATTTTAATCTTAAACTATTTGCTGAAATGCTTCCATTTATCTTATCATTACTGACAATTTATTTTAAATTGTCCGGGTAGTTATTAATGCTCCTCTAATCATTCTTAATTTACTTATATTCTTTGAAAACACTGAATCTCATTTAAGGAACTGTTTACAGTCTATTTTAAAACTCACGATCAAGTAGTGTTTCAATACTATCCAACCTCTTCAAAAGCAGCTAATTAACTTGAATTTCAACCAATTTCTCTTCCTTTGATAAGTATAGCAATCAAGCATTCCAAAACATGCTAGATACTTTTTTTTGGAATAAATTCTCAAAACTTTCTTAAATTGAGACAGATTTAACTTCAGGACTAACGAAATGTAGCAGTTTTTATCATAAAATCAGTTTTAAATGGATGCGTAAATTTAAAAATAAACCTCTAAATTCGCAAACGATAACTGTTTTTTGTTTTGGCAACGGTTGTTTCCTGTTGTTTTATTCATGTTTTTCTCTGGAGGTATTACAACTAAACTTTACTTCCGCGCCTGGAATTGATTGAAGGGAAAAGTGTAAATATTGATCCTAAGAAAAGGGGGTCTGCACATCTTTTGGTTGCTGCTACCAATATTGATCTTGTTTCTTACAGTTCTTTTCTTTCTTTATCGTTTGGTTTTGAATTTCATTCATTGTACCATTTCGATTGGAATAAAATTCCTTTTCCCAATTTCTTTAGAAAATGATTTTATTTACTCTGATGGCAAGTCCGGATATAGTTGAAGTGGATGGAATCCCGCGCCCTTTTCTTTCTTTCTTTTTTTTTTTACATCCCTTTGGAATTCCAGAATTAAAAAAGTTTTTTTTTTTGGTCCTGCCAAACCAGTTTAGAACATTTTTATTTAAATTTTTTTTATATTACGATCCTTGCGGAAATTAATGAAGTGTTTGAATATTACAGAGTGAAATCTAATCAGGGGTCTGTCCAGACATTTTGTGAAAGGTCCGTTTTTCGTGAAATTGTGAAAAAATTACTCACATTCTTTCAACCAGGGTCCGCTTTTATGAATTTGTGCAAATAGGGTCCGTTATTGCAAAAAAAAAATTTTCAAGGAGTTTTTAAATTGTAAAGACATACAAGATTACGCTCAACACTGTAAAATTATAATTAAAAAAATTAAATTTTAAAAAATTAACAACAATTGCTGCTTCTAAATTAGAGATGCAACATACAAATATTTGGTATTTAGCCTATACTGCTGAACGCAGAATATTAATTTCGGACGAATAATGGAAGAATCGTCTGCCGAAGACAAAACTTATTCGTTTACATCCATCTTTCTTGTTTTCTGCCGTGGGAAGGGTTTATTCGATTAACAAAATAATAATGAAGGTAAACAAATTTGTGAAGGGTCCGATAAAAAGAAAAAATCATTTTTGTGAAGGGTCCGTTTTTAAGTTAAAATATTTTGTGAAGGGTCCGTTTTTATGAAAAGATATTTTGTGAAGGGTCCGTTAACGGACCCAAATTTCTTCTAAACAGACCCCTGCTAATATTCTATTGTTCTGAAAAAATTCAGTCGGAAGATATTTACGAAAAGAATTATCGTGAATAAGAATTATATTTTATGTTGTAAAATTTTTTTTATTATCACTTTTTTAATCGCCGGTGATGAATCGATGGGTCTGGTGGTTTGGATTTAATCACTGTTCGATGAAATCAATTTAATCACTGTGAACTGCAACTGTGTTTCCGGTGAATTTTGACATAATTTCACTACCATAAATGCTTAGAACATCTGTTCTCCAAGTTATAGTAGTTTTTTTAAAAAAAAATTATTACGTCATATACTATGCACCCGGTTTAGGTTATTCTCCGTTAATTATTATTCATTTATTGTTTATTATTATCCTTTTATTTCTCCGTTTATTGTTATACTTCTTCTTCATTTATGTTATTTGATTTATATATTTTAAATATTACATAGCTCAAGTATTAATGTTTTTTTTAAATCCGCTGCGAAAAAAAGTTAAAGCTTATTGAGGAACAGTGGTTTTTTTCTCGTTTATTTTTATAGTTTTTTTTTCCTTTGATAATTGTTGAGTACATTTCTGTGTTTTAACTAGTTGCATCTTACTGTTTATTTTTTGACTGTGAAAAGTATTTTTGCTTTATGAAATAGTTACTTACGGTTGATAAACTCTTACGAAAACGCCGGATTGCCGCATCTTTTTGATTAATTACCTACAGTGTATTAACGTGGCTCCCACGGGTCAAGGAAAACCTGGAATTGTCAGGGAATTTTATTTTAATTCCAAAAAGCCGGGAATAGCCGGGTAAAGTTGCGATTTTTTTACAAAATACCTGGGAAATTCCTATATCATACTTGGAAAATAACCAGTCTTAGAATTGTCTGTAACAATTATCAGTTATTGAGATTAGAGTTAGATAGTTCTAATATCTGTTTCAGTTATTTTATAAAATTTCACTTTTTTCGTGAAACTTCTGTTTCGTATGTTTCTGTTCTCATTCTATTATATATTTTTGCTCACAAAATCTAATATTTGACATGACAAATGAAAAGAAATCAGTTTTCTGATGAAAAGTTGCATGGTATAGATAAAATGTGGTATGGATTTCCTTGGAAATTTTCCTTGATATACCTGGAAAAGTCTGGGAATTTTTTTTCTGAAATTGAGTGAGAACTCTGAGTAAGTTAAATACGATATTACACTTTTAATTTTTAAAAAATGCTAAGCAGAAGTAACACTATTGCCACTCAGTGATCCTGCTAAACCTACTGATTTCTTTTATTGGTAATTTTAGATATCCCCCCCCCCTCCGGAAAAAAATACAAATGGGTGAAATTTTTCAAATTAAATCAAAAATTATTGCTGTTGTCGTCGGCCATTAAGGCAGAGGGGGTGCGATTGTTCTTGTTTTCCAGTGGTGTTATCTATGGCCAAGCATTTTCCAATTTAATGTCCCCAGAGGTATGATTTGTAACGGGAACATGTAGAACTTAGTGACCCAACAGATTTAACGTGCACCAGTCACCATTTACTACACAAGGAGTATTCGGGCAGCTGGATTTTCACTCCCGTTCTCAAGAACGCGAGTCCAGGCTATCCCGACCTAATTAAAAATTATTAAAATTAATAAATAATTATCGATGTTTGAATGTTTTTATGATTCCAAACAATGCACCGTTGAAATAGCTTTTTCAAAAATTCAAAAATTTTACATTTTCACAAAAACGTGACTTTTTTCGCGTGACTTTTTACGCCATTTTCAGAATGAGCATAGAGGACACTGGCTAAAGGCGGACAAATCTTAACTATCCCTAACTATCCATATTAACTGTTTCAAATTGACAACTGTTGTAGTTATATAATTAGCGTATTATTTGCTGAAAAATGATATTTCCGCAATTTAAATGATCAGAACCTTCGACTGAAGGTAGAGCATTTGAAGTTCCAACTGGTCTATCTATCCCATCTATATGCTGTTTCTTTTCTTATTTTCTAATTCCATTCGAAATCTTTTCGTCTCCGTTTCCATTTCAGTTACGGTGTTACTCAGTATTCCAGTCGATTGAAATTCAAAACAGTTCTCTGATAACGAATAAAAAAAAAAAAGTTTCCCGAAGGAATTGTGGATGCACCGGCTTGAGTGCGTTTTATCCTTGAAGTTGTGCGACTCGCGATGGGAAGGAGATAGCAAAAGTGAGTTTTCGACTGACGAAAAATCGGAAAAAGCAGCTGTTTCTCTCTGAACACCCGTATTCTTCAAGTGTAACAAAAAGAAGAAAGAAAAAAAAAAATCTTCGAAAGGTGTAGAAGAAACCTTCTAACCTCGTTTCGGAATAGGGAACACAGCAGCCAAGTTTCTCGTTCGATGGAATGTTCCGAAAAAAATTTAAAAGAAGAATAAAGGCTTTGTGGTGCATCGAGTTTTCTGCCTGCCACACGAAGCTTTTAAGTCAGATAATCACGTCACAATATGCTGTTATTCCAGTATTTCTAAATTTGAAACTTTGAAATATCTGTTAAATAATACGAGATATGCATCGTATCTTATTTCGCGATTTCTAGAAATCGCAACGGGCGTCATGGGTCAAAATGCAAAACATTAAAATGATGTCTCGTTTTGTGGGTATGATGTTAATTGTTGTGGTACATAAAAGATCCATAATTTCATTACATCAGCCGTCGGTCGACTTGGAGTCACATGTGGAAGAACGAACACCTTTGGATGGTAATGCTGGACCCGGCTTTTTAGATTCTAGGCTCAGACTTCGACCTAAAGGTTTAAAAATAAGTTAGTAAATGATGCTCTCTCAAATGTTGATATAATTTCTAACTTCGTTTCTGGATGGTTAACGCGGCAACTAAGTTTCTCGTTCGATGGAATGTTCGAAAAAAAATTTAAAAGTAGAATAAAGGCTATGTGGCAAGAAATTAAAATTAAATCTCGTTCAGTGAGATATTAAAATGAATAAGCTAGTAAGTGTTTTCTTAAATGTTGATATAATTTCAAAACGAATTCGAATATCTAAATCGAGTGCCCTTTTGTGGATGTAAACGCAGGTTGAAAACAGTTTACAAATAGAAAAAAACTATAGTTTTGTTTCTCACCTTTATTTTTCCACTTTTCTTAGACAACTTTACATTTTATATTTCAAATCACCTTTGTTTCTTCATATTCACGTCTGGCAAGTCTTGAAAATGGGCGCACGTTTTTGAGCGCTTGTAACATGTCGACTGTCATTTCCCGATTTGTGTAATTTTGAAGCGAATGAGGTTTTTAATCAAGTAAAATCAATCAATCATCACTGGATGGACTTTTTGATGGAATTAACTCGCCTTTGCGCTACATGGGTAGGAAAACCACGATTAGCTTGACGGCAAGGGGACTTTAACCGTCTACCGCTGAGGATATTTTACGTCAGAACTGTGACTGGCGCAAACAGGGTGCTTAATTTGTATAGACCAGTCATCGCTGGGGTTCGAACCCGGTTCACCTCGGTGGAGGGAGAGCGCTCTCTCCCCTGAGCTACCACGACTCTGATTTTTTATATTTGGCATACGTAAAACTTATTTACTCTTAATTGTTTTATCAAGATCTTGTTTTTTTCATTTATTTATTTATTTTTTTAAATTGGCACTTTTAGCAATGTTAATAAGTTATAAAATTATATATTATTCGTAATGGCTAGCTTAAATATTAGTTATGCGTGTCTCTAAATACTCAATTGTTCTTAACTCACATTCATAGGAACATTTTAAATTGCGTCTGTCGACCGACCCGCGAAGATTCATACCCATCAAATTCGAAAAATGAGTTATGTTAGAACCCTGTTCTGATACTAAAGTAAAAAGTCGTTGCCAAGAATAGCTACAAAGTACTATATTTTTTGTGTCGCACTGCTCACTACACTACAGGCTACAGAAAAAGTTGTGACTACAGTAGTTTCACAAAATTACTTGTAGTGCGCTACTTCCGACCACTGGCCTGTATCCATCCTGCAGATCATCAGTTACCAATAATGGAATAATTTCTATCAGTCATGTGATCGCTGCTCCAAAAATACTCCAAACATTTCATTGATGGCTATTTAAGTGATAAAATCCCCCCCTCCCCTTTGGTACTGATTAGTTTCTTGCATGAACAATCTCTCTTTTCTCACTTTCTCTTTAGGGCACACCCACTAATTTACAAACATCATTGCTCTTCTCAAACTTTTCCTATCTCGTTTCCTCCTAGAAAAACTCCATCTACATTTTCATTAACTGTTTGAATGATGAAGCTTCTGATATCTGTCATACGTTATATTTTTTTTAAAAAAACTGTAAGCTGTTGCCATCTGTTTCGTTTACATAAAGAAAAACAAGTTTTAATTCTCGTTCTTTTAACAGGCATAACTTGTTAATATGTATTCCGAAAGAGTTAAATGTCCCGCGTTGACATCCGGGCATTTCGGTTCTGGTACGTTGTTGAGGGGATATTTAGCACCTGCTTAATACTGCTGACTTCTGTTATTAGTTTTTCTTTTCTTTCTCTTTTTGTAATTAATTAGATGTTCCATCTGTTTATACATTACAATTATATTTAAACCAATCGCTTTAAATTAAATTGGATTTTCACTTGATATTGCGCAGTGGTGTAAAGTAGCGTAACTACTAGTAGTGAAACTACTATAGTCTCAACTTTTTTTCGTAGTTTGTAGTGTAGTGTGCTATTTTTTTTTAAAAAAAAATAGCACATTAAGTAGTGCGATACAAAAAAAAAAGAAAAAAAAAGAAAAAGAAAACGTTAGTCCAGAAAAGAAACACAGCCCTAACGCAACTAATTTTTTGAATTTAATGGGTACGCAGGTCCTTCAATGGATGCAATGAAAATCACCCTGTGGCTGCAGCTGATTGTTAATAGAAACTACGTATTTAAAAATCTCATATTACTAATATACAAATTCGGAAAAATTTTTTTTTTTTGGAATAACACACTGGCTCGTGTGAACATAAATTAATAATCCTTAATTATTCCCTTTTATTTAATGTAAGCCTATTTCTTAATCAAAACCATTTTGAACATGGGTGTAAATTGAATTCTCCAGCAAAGTTCGCATCCTTAAAGTAGTGAAGTAGTTACTACAATTCTAAAGTAGTTTATAGTCACTACATTGAAAAAAAAGTAGTTGTAGTTAATTACATTTGTAACTAAGTAGTTATTGTTGTAGTAAACTACAAAAATAATGTAGTTTTTCCGACCACTGATATGCGTAGTATTATCATCAGTCGTGATTGTTACATATGTAGTAGGGCATAAAAACACATCAGGTGAATTTTATTTTGACAACTTAATTTCTGTTAAAATAAATGCATGACGTAGCTCAGATTTGCTGCAACTGTAAAAAAAAAATGCTGAATTAGAACCACATTACTTTGTAAGATGAAAGTTGCGGTATGTTAATCGAACCACCGCTTTCACCTTACAAAGTAATGTGATGTCCGAAAAAGTTCTTTAGAGCAGTGGTAGTGGTCCACAAACTAATGAGCCGGCCGAAAAATATTAAATAATTAAACTTTTTTTTTTTTTTTTTTTTTTTTCACTTTTCACTGTGGTGTACTTTTTACGGGTTTGTGTCTGTCACTGGAGCAGTAATTTTGGCCGATATTGTTGCTTAACTCCAAAATGTTTAACATTGTTAACAAATTAAAGCACCGACTTCATCTTAAGTGTCCAACCCATTAGCACTTTATCTAAGTTGTAACACATTTAAACGATTAATAATAATTACGCGTTAATTAATTTCATTGTTAATGAGTGTCTTATTAAGTTGTACTTTTTATTTGTTTCTCAAATCTTTACCTTCGACATGGGTTAAATTGATCTTTAATGGCAAAAGTTAAGATAATAATTATAATAAAATGAACATCCATTTTGTGTAGGAAATAAATCATTTCAGGATTATTATAATTAATTTCCAAATTACATCCCCGTAATGAATTATTACACGAAATGGCGTACTAATAATAAACACCCAATTTAACTGAGTTAAACTACGATTTTTATTTTCTTCTTTCTTTTATGTACTCCCTTATGAAATCTTGCAATTAAATGGATTAAATTAGCTTTTATAAAGGTTTAATAGCTTTGCCATATAAAAAAAGAAAGAAAAAACTTAATACCCCCAACGAGTTATATTCTTCAAAAGCAATACCGGAAACAGGTTTATCAGTTTCTTTCTGCCCCCAGGGAACTTTACTATGTTGTGTAGAAACGATATTTTTTTCTCCTCCTGGTAGACTTACAGCTTTTTGCAGCGCAGCACAATGCCCCGAACTACGACTTCCGATCTTGGTTAGATCCTTTATTATTTTTATTCATTAGCTATGGTTACGATTAAGTGATGGAATATAAATAGCGGCTTTTTTTCTTTATTCATGATGGAGTGCTTTGCGGAGACCTAATGAGAATAATTAGATGACCGCAATTGTTTACACTGTCGTTCTTGACTGACTGCTTATTCATTATACGATGTTAAGTGAATTGCATCAATTCCGCTTTCTCACAATTGGATTGTTTTTCTTATGATTTCATGTCCAGTTAAAAAAAAAAAGGTAACTTGGAAAAACATTTTGGTTAATTTTTTCTATCCCATTCGAATCAATAACCTTATCTTTTTTTTTTCTTTCTTTTTTTACCGTTTGATGTCTTGGTCAAAGAAAAAAAACTTTTAGGATTTGTTATTATTGTTAGCTTAACACACTCGGAGAAAGTTATGACTCAGTTACTGTGAATGACCGAAATAGGTAGCTGTTGACTTCCACCGGTGAATGTTGACAATCACAGAGTCGTTTTGGTAAATGTTCGAAATATATACTAGGCCTAGTTAAGTACCACTGCACGGTATGTCCTACATCAACGTTTTTTTACGGTAAAGTGCCCCTGCCCTGTATGCATTTAAAAGGTACTCCGAACACTGATGTTTCTCCTAATCTATCCTCCACAGATATTGAAACATCGAATAAGTATAATAATATCAACGAATAAATTAATATCAAATCGGATATAGCAAATATTTCGGACATTCACCTAAGCGACTATGTGATTGTTGACATTCACTGGTGAAAGTCGACATTCTCTTGATTTCGGTCATGCACTGTGACATAGACAATTGCTGTTAAATAATATTCTGTTAATATATTATTTTTTACAGCTTATAAGTTGTACGAAAATTAGTTTGTAAAAAAATGCTGTTATATTAAGGAAAATTTCGAGCAGTAAAGCTGACAGAGATTATCCGTTTGCTATGGAGAAAAGACGTTGACAAAAATATCTAGTAACAAAACACTGCAGAAAATGTACGCAACTGGAATTTTCCTTAGGTCACGGTGATGCAGAGAAATTTGGCATGAGGATAGCTGTGGTTCGCAAAGTGAATCAGATTTTGAAAATTTTGAATTGTTTTTTTTTTTTAAACTATTCTATTTTTTTGTGCGATTTTTCGCAATTTTTGAGATATTGAAAACTTTCACGTGTGAAAAAATCATCCTAATTTTTTTTTCCTTCCCCCGTCTTAAACTTCCGACCTCTCGAAACGGGATTCGAATCCAGAACCTTCCTGTTATGATGCCAACTCCTTGACCACCCTACAGCCCGGTCTGCATCGGTTTCAATGTATTAAATTATTAGTTGCCGGTTTGATATTAAAGTTTTTCGTGTTCGAAACTGAAAAAATCTGTGCCGAACAGATAATTTCAATCCATGTTTACAGATTTTCTTTGTTAACAGGAAAAATGTTTCTTTTGACAGATCAAGATGTAATTTAATAGTGAATTTCTGTAATTTTAGAGTACGGAAATTTTCTGTAGGAAAGTAACAGAAATATTGTGTTTTTTTTTTAAAAGATTATTATTATTATTTTTTTGCGGTGAAATCGCTAATAGAATTTTAACGTATTTTCGGAAATCTACTGATATTAAGGAATTGTTAATTTAACATAGTTTGGGAAATTCACTAAGAGCTTGTTTTCCGTTTAAATAATATTTTGCTGCACTTCCTTCGCTTTTAACCTTGACTTGTTAAGTTTCGAAGTCAAAACACATCATGTTTCAATAATGTTCTTTTAGTCGCTATCTCTCTCTTATTTCATAAGAAATCCCATTTAGTGTTTTCGCAATTTAATTGCTCCTTCAGCTCATTTATTAGTACTCGTCATTTATTGCTACCATTCTGTCAATTTCTTCCACATTTCCATATATTCAAGGACTTTGAGCAATCTTCAATATTCACCTGGCGTCCCATCTGATTATTAGGATTAAATTTATTCCTGTTTTAAGGTCAGAGATACCTCACTTTAATATCTTAAATAATTATATCTTTTTTATTTTATTATTTTTATTATCATTTTCTTTTTCTTGATGTTTTCGTGTTTGATGTGTCGATTTTTCTCGCAGTTTGGGAACACTTTTTAGCATTCTTACGGGCCAATAACAATTTTTATACGTATTAATTTTTGCATAGTTTTGTGTAGGATACGAAATTTTTATACTGACTTTTATAGATTTACTATTTTTTATTTATTTATCGAAGGTTATGTTGAAATTAACTTAATTTCCGATTGTGTTATAAGGGATTTGTTTAGAAGAAATTTGGGTCCGTTAACGGACCCTTCACAAAATATCTTTTCATAAAAACGGACCTTTCACAAAATATTTTAACTTAAAAACGGACCCTTCACAAATTTGTTTATCTTCATTATTGTTTTCTTAATCGAATAAACCTTTCCCATGAGGGGGGGGGGGGGAAAGACAGATGTTAACGAACTAAATTTTGTCTTCCGCAGACGCATCTTCCTTTATTCGTCCGAAATGGATATTCTACGTTCAGCAGTACAGACTAAATACCAAATATTTATATGTTGCATCGCTAATTTAGTAGCTGCAATTGCTGTTTATTTTTTAAAATTTAATTTTTTTCATTATAATTTTACAGTGTTGAGCATAATTTTGTATGTCTTTACAATTTAAAAACTCCTTGAAAAAGTTTTTTTGCAATAACGGACCCTATTTGCACAAATTCACAAAAGCGGACCGTGGTTGAAAGAATGTAACCTAACGTTTATTTTATATTCACAAATTACGAGTAATTTTTTCACAATTTTACGAAAACGGACCTTTCACAAAATGTCTGGACAGACCCCTGGTTATGTGCATTGTCACAAAATCAACAAGAAAATAGTTTTCACTAATTCTTGACGTGTTAAAAGTTGAGCAAAATGATTTGAAAATTTGTTTATGAAGAATTTATATTTTAGATTTGATGACCTTTGAAATATATGCGTAGAAATGTCCTAATTGTCACATGTTTTACAAATACATAATAATGACAGGCGTTTTTGTTCCTTGTAAAGTTATCTTCAAAAAAAAACAAACTTTTATTTTAGAATGTTATATATTACCTGCGTGAAATGTTCATTATAATGGCATATTATGTTTGTGAATTTTAATTTTTTGTACGGCAACATTGTTACGTTATTGTTTTAGAAATATTTTTCTCTTTCAAGTTGGGTTACTTAGAAAATTTATACAAATACTGCTTTAAAAGTTTGTAGGTGGGGTATTTCTTATATGCGTATGGCTTATTAACCTTTGACCTATATACTTTGTCTCTGACCTATGTACCTAATAGACCTGCAGGTGTTTTAGCCTGTATTTCCTGACAACGATTTTAGGAGTGTTTTCTATCAATTTTTATTTTAGTGGGATCTAAGACGATTCCCCCCCCCCCTTCTAATATTGGGTTCGTCGAACTGATAATACGGAAAAGCACTTTGCTTTAGTGTTACCCTCAAGCATGATAGGCTAAAGCAGCAGGTGAAATGATTTTTATTGGCTCATTTCCTTCTGTTTATTTATTATTATTTTTTTATGAAATCGATTATTAGGGGAAAAACGATCTTCGGGATAATTATTATCTTCCTTTAGACTTATTTTTGACAAACTGTTAAATAACGATAAATATCGACAAGCATTTTATCTGAGATTGGATATTAATTCGCAGCTGATATTAATCCCCTTATTTATAGGGAAATGTTGTCAGTTTATGAGTGTTATGTGAATCTCCCTTAATTGGGTTTGGTTTTGTTTTTATTATTTTTAATCAAACGTAGTTTTTTCACGTTGTGTTTAAATAATAAATAATTAATTTTCAGAGTTAAAAGCATGGGTTTCCGCTCGGACAGTTAAGAGAGTGCAATTGAACCCATGGAAAACCATTAAATTAGACAATATTTTTTGGTTTTAAATGATAATAATTTTAACTATTACAGATAATGCTTTAGTGTGTGTCAGTATCATATTTAATGCACTGCGATTTATCAACTGAGAGCCAAAATTGCATTGTTTTAAATCTGAAAAAATCATTATACATTATTTAATTGAAAGAATTTAAAAATAAAATAGAATTTTTATTGGTTTTCGTACGTATAAAAAATAAAGTGTTGTTATGTTAATTTTTTGCCTAAAATGGTTACCTTAGCTGCTTTAATTTAAGTGTGAATAAAAAATGAAAAAAAGAAGAAAAAAAAAACAAATAAAATGAAATAAACGAAGTAATTTTAACGACTTTTGGAACGTGAAAATAAATATTTTGCTTAGTTGCATCTTCATGAAAAAATTTCTGCGGGCGCCCTCTGTTAAAAGACCGCCTGTCTTTTTTCGCACTCCCCCTATTTTTACCCACGCTTGATAAATAGAGTGAGCAAGAGACTATTACAAAAAGGTGTATTATATGTATTGTATTTATTTTTATTATTGTTTAAATTTCCAAATAATCTTCGATTTTCTCCAAATAAGCACCTCGTAAGATTAACTTCTGTAAAATTTTTTTCTTTTCTGAAAACTGAATAAATAAACAACCTTTACACATTTAAAACAATTAATGTATGAATAATTTGCGTTGGTAGTAATTAAAAAAAGGGATATACAATAGTACTACTTATGTTACTTGTATGAACACTACTTGATGGAATGTTAGAATTATACATTAATATTATTAGGTATCATAAGGAAAAATATTTTTGGGCTTTCTGCGACTATCTCCCTAGCGCTAATATCGTTCTTCGAAATATTTTTAATAGTAACAGTTAAATGTGTTACTAATAATTTGAAATAACAAAAGCCCTTTGCGTTTGCAAAAATTGAAGAAAACTAAAAAAGTTTTTTAATTGTTAATGTAATTATTTTTTTCCATCTACATATAATAAAAAATCCATATTCTAATATTTCGAGCAATATTCACCCATTTTGAAGTGGAGGGGGGGGGGCACACTAATTTCCTTTTTTTGCATTTTGTAAGTCGTCATCACATTAAAAAATTTAAAAATCGTAAAATCCGTGCAAATAAGTACCAAAAGAACATCGACAAAGAAATCACGTGAATCAGATTTTTCAAAAAAGGATTACTCAAATGCTTGTTTCGTTTCAAGATTTATTTGGTGTAATAAATAATATCCCAATAATGAAATTAATAGCAATAACTGCAAATGAAATTAATAGCAATAACTGCAAAGAAATCGTTAAAAAAAAACGATAGAATCATGACGTCAGCAAGTAAATACTTTAATGCGCAATTCGAACTTTCCATATTGTCTGAAGCATATCGGTATCTTTTAAAACCATGTAAAAATCCATATCAATAGCTGCCGAAAAAACAATCGAAACATCGCATGGATTTATGATGGCGTAATTTAAGCGCGTGAGAAAGTGATTATTTAAATGCACGATTCGGATTTCACCTGTCGAAATAATATCAAATGAGAAATAACGGGATTATAAAAACCACCTGGAAATCGGTAAAAATAACTGCCGAAAAGTCAAAAAAGACTGAAATCGTCACAAAATTAAATGAACGATTTGAGTTTCGCGCGATAAAAGTATTAAGTTTCCTTCCTTTTTCTTTAACGTGAAAATTCGTAGCAATAACTGACGAAAAAACGGTAGAATTACGGAACGAATTTACTATGATATCGGCACAAACCGAGCGTGCCAAAGAGTGATTACTTGAATGTGCGATTCGAACTTCGCGTGACGCAATAATATCGGTATTTTTTATATGAGATAAATATAATAATTTAGCAATAATAATAATTTAGCAATGAAAGATATCGAGATTATAAAAAACCAAGTAAAAAATCTTAACAATAATTACCAAGGATTGCGAGCGATAAGAAGTGAGAAACAAATGCGTAATTTAAATTTTTCATAGCGCGTAATTTCATAATAAAAATATTGAATCGATTTTATTCAACCAAATAAAAAAAAAGGAATGACAAAGTTACCGCATTCATTCACTGATTCTTTTGTGACAAATCTGTATTTGTTACAAAACCCCCACTCACAGTCATATTTTATTAAAGTATAAAATATGGTGTTCTTAAAAAAAGAAGGTGGGGGAAAAAAAAAGAACACAGAGCTCATTTTATTTTCTAAAGGGAATAGAAAAATCAGGAGCGTCCCCCCACTTTTCGATACGCTAAAATGCATTTTTTGAAAATAGTTCTACAGGGGGGAAAATGCCAAGGAGAAAACTTGTATAATTCCATGTGAAAAATATTTCGGCAAGAATTCTGTTACGTTCTACGACAATGTCGCCACAATTCTTCTACGGGGTTACTAGAGTAGTACTTCTTTAACATGATGCATAAATACTTCTTGTATACGTTCATGCTGAAGTTGGTCGGATCATTCGTTTTGTTTTAGTAAAGAAAAAACTGAGATTGCAGATGTATGTGCATTTCAGTCATGTACCTAAAATACGCATCCATTCTATGATTGCATTCCGGACCCTGCGACCCAAATTTGAGTCGTGACCCATAGGTAGAAAACTTTATACGCGAATTCCCTTCTGTCTTAGCACTTCAGAAATTGGTTTTACCCTTGCAATGCCCCCCCTCCCAACGAAATGACAAAGAAGGTGTGTTTCCTGCAAAATCATTTATTGGAAAGAGAAATCTGCCCTGCCCTGTTTCTGCCGCCGGCTTCTTCAGAAAGAAACCCTCTTGACTAAATTGTTGGAGGTTTTTGACCTGTTGCCATTCTATTAGGGGATTTCTGGTCTGCAAAATTCCTGTGGCGAGAAATGAAAGTGGTTCTTTCTCATCCAAAAAACATGTTTGGCGGCGTGACCACTATCCAAAGGTTTTGTCAAATGTATTTAACCAGCTTTATATTTTTAAGAAATCAGTAGGGTAGTAAAACAATATTATTTTTTCAGCTTTATATTATATTTAAGAAATTATCAAAGGTAGTAAAAAATATTCTCTTTTCAGCTTTATATTTATTTAGAAATTAGCAAAGGCAGTAAAAAAAATATTCTCTTTTCAGCTTTGTATATATTTAAAAGATCAGTAGGTTAATGAAACAATATTCTTTTTTCAGCTTTATATTATGTTTAAGAAATCAGTAGGGTAGTAAGACAAGATTTTCATTTAAACTTTGTATTATGTTTAAGAAATCAGTATAAGTCATGAAAAAATATTCTCTTTTCAGCATTATCATTTAAGAAATCAGTGGGATAGTAAAACAATGTTCTCTTTTCAACTTTATATTAGTTTAAGAAATCCGTAGGTTAGTAAAAAATATTCTTTTTTGGGGGAAGGTAGAGTTTAATCTCTAAAATAAGTTCAATGCTTGGTAAGAATAGGAAAAAAAAAACCTTTTTATATTTTATTCCTTACTTAAATTTCTTGATTTAAACCCTATGGATTTAAACATGCTTCCTCTTCTGACATAAACTTTATTTTCGAATGTTCTTTGTTTATAAAAATGCATAACAGTAAAAATGAAGTCAAGGTTCAAAATAATATAGTTGAATTTAGTTCCTTTCCTTCAAAATATTTTTTTGGGGTAGAGTCTTGGCACATTCTCCTTGCTAGTTGTTTAGGCATAAATCAAGCCGTTGGGGAGGGCTTACTTTAAAAAAAAAAGTTTTTTTGTTGTTGCATGTTTTTATATTGTTACAAAAGGAATTTCAATACTTTCTATTTAACCTATTATTATGTTCCTTATAAATTGTGTTGATAAGCAAAATGTCTTGTTTAAAATAAAGTTTTTTTTTTTTCGATAAGTAATTCCCTTATTTTTTTTTTTGTTCTTTTGTTTTCTATAAGTAATTCATGGTAATTATTTTGTGTAATTACAATGAATTATTGTAATTTCATAAAATCACAGCTGCACGTTATTTCGGATGAAAATAAGTATTTTTTACCCTTACCTTTTAACCCTTTTACGCAGATGGGGCACCGTTGTCATTTTTTTGGTGCTCTATAATTATAGGCAAAAATATATTTTGGTATTTTTTTTAACTATAAAAAGCAGTTTAATAGTAGTTAGTAAAAAAAATTTTTTGAATATCAGAATTAAATTTTTATTAAAATATAAAATCCAAAAAAGTTTTTTTTCCATTTATATTCATCAATAATTGATTTTGTAAATTAACGAAATTTCAATGATGAATAACTGTTTCTTTTAGATATAAATAACTGAGACTAAGTGTAAATTTGAAAAATTATTTTTTGATAGTGAGCTGTGTTAGGAGGATTTTATCTTTAAGGTAGAAATAGACGTTTCATGCTGTATTTCATAACCATAGATTTATAAAATTTTAATTATAATATTTTTCATATATTTTGACTTAAATTAATACAAAAATATGAAAAATGTGTTTAAAAAACTTTTTACATCAAAGGTAGTCTATGCCCAGTATTAGTAGAAATGAATGATCGAGTTTTAAATTTTTATATTATCGAAAGGAATGCACACCTTACAATAAAATTTACCTTTTGAAAAATAAATTGCCTACAAAATCTTTAAAAAATGCTTCTTTATAAAACTATATCAGACCAATTGTGACTAATGGAAGTGAAACCTGGACAATGACGGCCAAAAAAAAAAAAAAAAGGAAAATGACCTGCTGGTGTTTGAACGAAAGGACCTGAGGATAATAATAGGACCTCTTAAGAAAAGCGAATAAAGAATTAGGTTGGAACACAGAAATTTAGAGAATCATAAAGGGAAAAAATATTGTTCTCTATTAAATCCCAACGCCTCTCATGGCATGGATACGTAGAAGGAGAGAAAATAATTGCCGCCTGAGAAAGATCGTCAACTGGACACATAGAGAGACAACAATCACGGCTTGAGAGCCGTGGTGGCTCAGGGCCTTCCAATGAGGTGAACCAGGTTCGAATCCCAGAGATGGCTGGTCGATACGAATTCCACATCCGGCTTTCACCGACCACGGTGCAGACTTGAAATATCCTCAGTAGTAGACGGATCATGGGTTAGAGTCCCCTTGCCGTCAGGCTAACCGTGGGAGGTTTTCGTGGTTTTCCTCACCAGTAAATTTCTCCCGTACCAGGAGTCCCTTGTCTTCTAGATTATGTTCAAAATTACAAGGCTACGACGGTGAACATTGGTGCAAACGGTGGTTCATCTAATCTAATCTATTTCTAAAAAATCCATTAAAGTAATCCAAGCAATTCTAAATCAACACTAATAATCAAATTTATAATTAGTATGATGATTCAATATTCAGTAAATATGTAAACGAAATACTGCATCACACAATCAAAACAAAATAACTATTAAATTATGCTTTAAAATTGAAGCATCAAATTATCTAAATCTTCATAGAATATTCCTACCTTTCTTTTCTTCTTAATCAATCAGAAATCGAAATTATCTATAACAATTGAAACAATCTATAATAACGAGAATGTTGCTTCTCGGCCTATTATGCACCAATTGGTAGTCGTCAAAAATTGAGTCAGCGACGGATATATAGTATAGCCAATAAATAGTTATCGACGACGGATAAATAGTTTTACCAATATTTAATATAGTATTAAATATTGGTAAAACTTTTTTTAAGGTGTAGAAAAAAAAACTATCGAATGAATAATTCAAAAGAGTACTTCATCGTGTGTTAGTGCTATTAGAAAATCATGAGGAAAAACCGATCTAATTGTGCTTCTATCAGAAAAGCATTTTAAAACCGTGGTACAAAATGGCGGTGTTCATCATTTGAGCGGGAGGCCGTTATCCTTGTTTGTCATGCTGTTTGACCTTCACTCATATTGCCAGCGGCAGGAAGTTGGAAAGGGAAAGCTCCTTTAGAGAGAGAAACGGGGCAAAGGTTTCCACACAACTGACACATTCACAGAGACGAATCCGGAACTCTGGATTATGTTTTTATTTATGTAAACACAATGTTAAAGAAGCTTCATAACTTTATTACTACACGCTGTGTAACATTTCATTTTGATGTTCTTAATGATTTTTCTCTTTTTCTTTCTGCTTTAAACAAATTGAATTATGATAGTTATTGGACTTCCTAATTTTTTTTGTTTTTTTCATGGTGTTTGAATGATTGACTAATTGGTGTGTAAAATCTCATTTGTGGTTAATGTTTTTACTTTTTTGTTTATTTATCATGATGGTAATTAATAATTTTACTGTTGTTGTATTGTAATAAATAGATAAAATTAAATAAGTATTTAAATAATAATGATTATGAGGATTTTTTTTTCGTATTGATCATAAGAAACATAACTAATAATTCATAAATTGGATATTGAACTATGAATTTTAGCCATTTGCAAATATTTTTTATTATTTTTATTTTTATGTTATCACTTAAATTTAGGTATTTGTTATGAATTTTCTGCAATTTAAAAAAGAAATATCTCTTTGAGTTACTATTTTAAAAACTTAAAATTTATGAAATTTTAAAATGCTATTCTCATTTAAATGCTATTCGACAATTCTATGTATTTTTCTCGTAGTTATTTTTCATTTATTATATTACTGTTCTAAATTACCATATTTTATTCTTATAGTTAGAATAAATAGATTAATTTCTTTATAAAGTGAATCAAAATGTTAAACTTATTAAAATATTGTAGTATATAAATAATATATTACAATAATTATTAAAATATTGATAAAAATAGTTCCCTTATCCAGTGATTAAAGTGTTTTTCTCCTTTTTCTGGATTTAGAGATAGTATCTTTTAAATGTATCTATCTATTTATTTTTCATAATCCAAACTTAACTTTTCAATCAATGCATATTTCCAAATTTTTGATTTCGTATTAAAAACACTCAAACATTTTGTGATTATTATCAATTATCGACAGTTTTTGTAAAAAAAAATATTTTTTATATTTAATTGTTTTTATTAGTTATGTAAGAGAAATATTATTAGTTCTAAATTGGTAAAAAAAAAACTTATGTATATAAATTTGTAGTAGAAACATGAATCTGTAAATGTTTATTTGATATATTTGAGTACTTTCAGATTTTTTGTTTTAATGTTTCTAAACGTTTTTTTAAAGTTTTTTTTAAGGAAGCTGATATTATATACATTAGTTAAATTAGTTAGCTGATATTAGCTTACATTAGTTAAAAACCACTTTTGTTTTTTAAATCTAAAAGTAATTTTTTTTAACTCATGCGGAATATAATATACCCTGTTCCTGCTTATAGTACCACTTTTGATTTTTAAATCTAAAAGTAATTTTTTTTAACTCATGCGGAATATAATATACCCTGTTCCTGCTTATAGTAGAGTTAAAAACCACTTTTGTTTTTTAAATCTAAAAGTAATTTTTTTAAACTCATGCGGAATGTAATATACCCCGTTCCTGCTTATAGTAGAGTTAAAAACCACTTATGTTTTTTAAATCTAAAAGTAATTTTTTTAACTCATGCTGGAAATTTAATGTACCCCGTTCCTGCTTATAGTAGAGTTAAAAACCACTATTTGTTTTAAATCTAAAAGTAATTTTTTTAAACTCATGCGGAATGTAATATACCCCGTTCCTGCTTATAGTAGAGTTAAAAACCACTTATGTTTTTTAAATCTAAAAGTAATTTTTTTAACTCATGCTGGAAATTTAATGTACCCCGTTCCTGCTTATAGTAGAGTTAAAAACCACTATTTGTTTTAAATCTAAAAGTAATTTTTTTTTAACTCATGCGGAATACATATCCTGCTTAGGTTAGTTAAAAACTACTTTTGTTTTTTAAATCTAAAATATTTTTTTTAATTCATGGGGAATACAAAAACACCCCTTTGTTGTATGTTCCTGATGTCCATAAAAAAAAAAAAAAAAAAAAAAAAAAAATCGAACTATAATTTGCACCTAACAATGGTTTGGTTTAAAAGGGGTGAGTCACCCTTCAACCGAATATTTTGTCCTGAACAAGAGGGGGGGATAAATGCAATTTGGGGGTCCCTCAGCGGGACTTTTTCATGTCTATAAGGTGGGGTTAACTCTGGCTGAGTGAGTGGCAAAAAGGAAATAAAGGGGAGGAGCCATTCCAGTTAACGGCTCGTTGATTCCGGTATTACCGAATCGCGATATTTTCCACTTGGGAAAAAGAACTTTATTGGTTGAGCAGACTACTTTTGTATGGATATCATCTCATATGTCCATTGAGATAAGATAAATATTAAAGTTATTTGACAAAAGTTACAATTTTCTTTAGAACATATTTTTTAAGTGCAATTTGTAATATTTTCATAAAGAAACTTTTAATATTTTCAAAGGTAAATTTTTAATAGTTTCAAAGTTGAATTTATTTTAAAAGCTTATCTATTTTAAAAAGACGGACTGAATAAATGACCAAGCCAGTAACAGCAAATATTTTGGTAAAGTGCTGTCTTTAATTTTGATGTTTTTAATTGGCCTCCATCTCAAATGTATTTTAATCGGATAAATATTAAAGTAATTATATACGAATTAGAATTTCCTTTTAATAAGAAATTTTATAAGTGCAATTCTTTATATTTTTTTCAAAAGGAAACTTTTACTAATTTCTGAGTGCTGCTATTTTAAAAGTCGGATGAATTTTATAATGTAGTAATTTTATCAGGCTTTGAAAATTGAAATAAGCAAAGCCACTAACAGCAACTATTAAAGAGTAATTTATTATTTTAACTTAAAAAAAAAGGAACGTGTCGTGTATCTTATATATATATATATATATATATATATATATATATATTGTTCTACAGAAGCAATTTCAGTACTTTCAAAAATGTAATTTTAATATTTTTGTACTAAAATTTTAATACTTTCGACGTGCAATTTTAATATTTTTTTAAGTGTTATGCTAATGCTCTTAAAATAAAAATTTTGTATTTTCATTGTAGTAACATATTTTAATACTTTTAAAGTTCAATTATAAAATTACATAATACTGCATGCGTATAAAGAGCAATTTTATTTCTATTTGTTTTCAAAAGTGCAATTTTAATATTTTGGATTAACTTTTAACATTTTTAGTAGCATTATTATTTATTTGTTCCTTATTATCTGTAAATAGCAAAATGCAAACGGCAAAAATAAGTTAGGAGCATAAAAATATTCTTCTTTGTTTTCTAAATAAGTATAAGCATTTTTTTTTGTTTTAAATTGCTGAGTAGTTCCATAATAGGTTACGTATTGCTCATTTCTGATTTATCTGAAGACAAATGTATATTTATGCCGTTTCAAATTAACATTTTCTTTTTCCATTGAACAAATTTGTTATCTATTTATTCTATCTGCATAAATATCATCATTAGAACGTGAGTTGTATGTTTTTGGTGTGGAAAATTTAACAAGTGTTATCAGATTGTTATCTCATTTTTTTTAATTTTTTATCAATGAATTGATTGATGGGAAATTGGTGTCAACTGATTCAGACAAGTGATAATTCATGAAAATGCGTGTAAAGTGTTAAGAGATATGTGTACTTTTTCTAAAGTGCAGATTTTTTGTTTTTAATTATATCGTAGTATATCAATGTCAAAAATTTAAATATGATTTAATAGCTAAGCTTAAGTATGAGAGACTGGTTTTCCTGTTTAAAAAATATTTTGTCTTTATTTGTTCGGATTCTTAGCTTTTTGTTTTGATATACCTGATTTTTGCGGGGTATGTTTGAAATTGGAATGTACAGAACATTATTTCAATTTCATTTCTTTGAATACAATTGTAGATGTTTTTTAATTTTCAACGATTGATTTGAATAATCGGACGATTAGGATTTTCGATCAAACATCTTTTTATTTCAATAAAAAATGCTCTTAGAAATCGTGGAAATTCGATTTTTCGAATTTAGGAAATGTCCATTCACCAAATAAAAATATCTATTGTTCTTGCATATCCCCTTACTCCTACAGCAGTGTTTCCTAAAGTGTGGTACGCGTACCCCCAGTAGTACGGGAACAGTTTAGTGGGGGTACGCGTACTTTTGCGAAATATCTTGCAACCAACGAAAATTTCAAAAAAATTTATTTAAAAAACGAAGTTAGCCATGAAAATTTACGATTACGTATTTTTCTATTGGCTATTTTTTGCAGAGTTAACAGTTAATACTTAGTGGTGTCAACAGCCAGTTGTCATTTTTAACTTTATTCTCCATTCTAAATAAACCTTTTTTTTTTTTAAGAAATGCATTCATTTTTTTATCAGTGGTACACAGCGTTACGAAAAATTTAGAAAGGGTACATAAAAGTCATAAGTTTGGGAAACACTGTCCTACAGGATTTCTTGTCTCAAACTTTTTGGTCATTTTATGAAAAGAAACCAGTTTACATTACCACTGTTAAAAATGGATACCTAAATTTCCCGAAACTTAATTTGTTTTTGACGAAACCGTTTCCTGGTGTGCTCCGAGCAAAAATTTAGTCAAAGTGATGAAATATTGCCGTTGCTTCTTCAAGGAAACAACTCTAGCAGCAAAATAATTTAGGCCCTCATTGGGCCAATATTTATGAATTTTGGCTCAGTAAGAGTTCAATGGGCCTTTATTTTCCCGATATTGGCCCTATATAAAACTTCCCGATTCTCCCCATATTTTACAGCCGCTTAAGACCAATATCGGTCCTATATAGAATTGTCAGATTCACCCGATATTTTATATTCATTAGTTAGCTAATGTAGGCTCTATATTGGCCAATGGTGGCCCTATATAGGCCATTCTAGGACCAATATTAGAAAATCTATACATTCCAATATTGTTCCCTCGGTGCTTGTTCTTATAGGACTCATATTAAGCTAATTTTTAACCCAACTGGGGACAAGGTAAAATTGTTGCTGGGGAAATTGATTTAAAATTAAAGAAATGTTTCGTCATTCTGCTTTTTTTTTTTTTTTTCAAACACAAAAAGAACTTCGTAGAGTAATGTGTTTAATACAGGGATGGGCCAACTGTAGCCCGCCGGAAGATTTTATCCGGCCCGCGGATAGAATTTTAATTTGCCGATCAGTGGCAAAATTAAAATTATTTTTGTTTTTCTTTTTTTAACAAAGTACTGATGACCTTTTCACTTTCTCTATTTTTGTTCTGCAAAACATAAATTGATGGAAATAGTTAGCACAGACAGCTTCAATTGGTAAGATGTTGAAAGCAGAAGTTCTTTATAGAATAGCCTTAGATTGGCTCTAACTAGCGTTTGTCTTTCTCGAGGAATTTAATGTACGTAAATTGTACTTCACATTTGGCAGACTGCGCAGTTTTAGAACCAACGAGCGAACAATCTAACAATCATCTGAAGCAGTTGCTTCTAAATATGCCAAAGTTTTTCAAATCATTACCTAAAGCTAGTTTCCAAAATTTAATACTTCATGCCCAGAAAATCAGCGATATGTTTGCTTAATCTTATATATGTGAACGAGAGTTTTCAAGTATGAACCTTAGAAAAAAACATTTCAGAAGTGGACTAACAGAAAAGCATTTAACCTTGTTCCTTAAAATAAGCGCATCTCATTTCGAACGTTAATATAAGGAACTTTTAAAAATGAAATCGCAATTTCATTCATCTCACTAAATATTTAAATTAAAACTTGTATATCGCTTTTTTTTTTTAAATTTTGAAAGTTTTATTTGGCCCACCAAACATTTTTTTTCTCGATTTTTGGCCCTCGACCAAAAAAGTTTACCCATCCCTGGTCTAATACTTTTAATGATTACTTTATCTTGAGCATCACATAGGGGGCTATGGATAGTGTTTTCTACACTAGGGTGCGCTGCAAGCTCTTTACTGCCCACACTTCCGGGTAACTGTTTCCGGTGTATTTTGAAGCCATTTGGCTCACAACGTGATCATTGTGTTTTGAAATTTTCTTGAGTAGTATTTCTTGCAGGCGTGTTAGCTGATTTAATATTAGAAAAGAATCCTTCATAGAATCTTTATTTGAAAACCTAACATTTCAAACCAGAAGAATCGTCATTTGAAGAAGAAAAAAAAAAAATCGTTGTAAGACACCTTTTACATTGTAAACAATATACCAATTTCGATATTGAAACCTAAATGATAATTTGTAAAATGACTCAATCTCGTTGCTCGAAGAATATGCAAACACTAAAGTATGATGGTACACTACTTGAAACAAGAACAAACAGTATTAAACAAGTAAAAAGAGGCCAAATCGGGACTGCCAAAAAGGCGATTTCTTTCTAAATCTAGCACTCACATCTGCTTTTTTAACAATGCATCTCTTTTACAAACTAAAACAAATTTTCACTTCAAACTCACCAGAAATATTTCATATCGTTAATATCATGAAATTCAGCAAATTTGAACTCAAAAATTAAATAATTTTTTTTACATTCGAAACAAAATTATATGTTTGAAAATATCGCCTTGCAGAATAGGCTGTAGTAAGCAGCTGTATGCTTTTTAAACGGAAGTAGAGCAGGTGAAGAAGTTGAGATTGTTGTTGTTAACATTTATATTGTAAACATCATCCATACGCAAAACATGCAGGTAAAATAGAGGTGTAAATTACACCCATGCCCGAAGTCAGATTCGAACCCTTGATCTGCCTGGTAGGCGACCAACTCTTTGACCACCATACAGGCCGGTCAGCTTGTTCCGTCACTTTATTTTCGGTCTTTTAGTCTTCATTCTATTTTCGTATTTGTAGTTAAATGTATCCCACCATTCGCTACGATGAGGTTTAGAGTTGAGGAAACGTTTTCGTCCTAAATTGAAGAGTTTGCATTTCGTCACAAATCGCGTGTTTTCGAGACGAAATGACTCTCATAATTAACGAAATACAGCTCAAAGATCGCGAAAAGTGAGAATTTAATTCCTGATAATATATCAAAATCTTATGTGACGAATTCAGAAATTGGATAATTATTTATTAATTTAAGCAAATGCAGTAACAAATCTTATAGGGAAGGGTTTCATAGTTATAACATGTATTGATTCCCATTTTCTTCTGATTCCTATCTACAATATACTAATTATGTAATAGAGTCTTTAAATGGCTTACAGAGGGATTATTCACTAAATTACTTTAGTACAAAAATATAAAACAGCATGTTTACTTTGTTTTATTTTTGAAATTATTCAAGCCTTACTTGAAAATTATTTCATTAAATAACTCAATTACAAATTTTAAGTAGTTTATATTAGTATAAGGGTTAGCTGCCAACTCTACGGGATTTCCCAGTAGACTGCTGGATTTTGCCAGTTTCTTCTAATCTACAGGTTAAATAAAAATTTTCCTGATTTTTTTTCATTTTTTAAAATTCGCTAAAATTGAATAAGTTTCCTGAAGAAATTCCTATTGAAATGGAATTTTTGCATACATTATGACTTGCTTGAACATACAGTTTAAAATTTTTATTCCAAAATTTAACAAACGAACTAAACGAAAAGTAAATCTGCTTTGTCCAACTAAATAATCTATATTTCACAATTTACGTTAAAGCAAGTATTCTCGTTTATTGGTTTAAAAAAAAAAAAAAAAAAAAAAAAAAGAAAGGAATTCAAATATTGATATAAATTAATAAATTCAGCTAATTTTTTAAATTATTTTTTGAAATTGGAATCATTAATATAATGAATTTCGTTACTTCGTTTGTTTCTTTTATAAATAAAAATGTTTGTTTACGCCCCCGGGTGGACTTGAACCACCAACCTTACGGTTAACAGCCGAACGCGCTAGCGGATTGAGTCCACAGAGGCTTGTTTGTTTCCTTAGTTTCGCCATAAAAAAGAGTTATCTTGACCACTGATCGTAAAATTTATTTTTGTATTTTTTAATTTAGGATCATTAATATGATGAATTTCGTTACTTGCTTTGTTTCTTTTATAAATAAAAACGTCTCTATACGCCCCCGGGTGGGCTCGAACCACAACCTTCCAGTTAACAGCCGAACGCGCTTGCCGATTGCGCCACGGAGGCTTGTTTGTTTCCATAGTTTCGTTATAGAAAGGAATTATCTTGACCACTGATAGTAAAAGTGTTTCTCCTGCAATAATGTTTAACTTGCACAAATGAACTATAAAAGGACACGATGTGTAAACGAAGAGTAAATCAAAGTACCTGCTTGTAATATTTTACAATTTTCGTTAAAGTAAATATTCTGGTTGATTGGTGAAAAAAAAGGAATTCAAACATCAATATATATTAATAAATTCATCGCATTTTTTACTGTTATTTTTAAACTAGCATAATTAGTATAAGAAATTACGTTGCTTGCTATGTTTCGTTTATAAAAGGAAAGAAAAGTGTTTCGATACGCCTCCGGGTGGGCTCGAACCACCAACCTTTCGGTTAACAGCCGAACGCGCTAGCCAATTGCGCCACGGAGGCTTGATTGTTTCCTTAGTTTCGCTATAGAGAGGAATTATCATGATTACTGATCTTGAAAGTTTTTTTCTTCCCATTTTTTAATTTAGGATCATTAATATGATGAATTTCGTTACTTGCTTTGTTTCTTTTATAAATAAAAATGTTTCAATACGCCCCCGGGTGGGCTCGAACCACCAACCTTTCGGTTAACAGCCGAACGCGCTAACCAATTGCGCCACGGAGGCTTGATTGTTTCCTTAGTTTCTTTATAGAGAGGAATTATTATGATTACTGATCGTGAAATCTTTTTTCTTCCCATTTTTTAATTTAGGATCATTAATATGATGAATTTCGTTACTTGCTTTGTTTCTTTTATAAATAAAAATGTTTCTATACGCCCCCGGGTGGGCTCGAACCACCAACCTTTCGGTTAACAGCCGAGCGCGCTAGCCGATTGCGCCACGGAGGCTTGATAGGTTGCTTAGTTTCGCGGTAGGAAGGAATTATCTTGACCAGTGATCGTAAAAGTGTTTTTCTTGCAATAATGTCTAACTTGCACAAATGAACTATAAAAGGACACGATGTGTAAACGAAGTGTAAATCAAAGTATCTGCTTATAATATTTTACAATTTTCGTTAAAGTAAATATTCTGGTTGATTGGTGAAAAAAAAGGAATTCAAACATCAATATATATTAATAAATTCATCGCATTTTTTACTGTTATTTTTAAACTAGCATAATTAGTATAAGAAATTGCGTTGCTTGCTATGTTTCTTTTATAAAAGGAAAGAAAAGTGTTTCGATACGCCCCCGGGTGGGCTCGAACCACCAACCTTTCGGTTAACAGCCGAACGCGCTAACCAATTGCGCCACGGAGGCTTGATTGTTTCCTTAGTTTCGCTATAGAGAGGAATTATTATGATTACTGATCGTGAAATTTTTTTCTTCCTATTTTTTAATTTAGGATCATTAATATGATGAATTTCGTTACTTGCTTTGTTTCTTTTATAAATAAAAATGTTTCTATACGCCCCCGGGTGGACTCGAACCACCAACCTTTCGGTTAACAGCCGAACGTGCTAGCCGATTGCGCCACGGAGGCTTGATAGTTTACTTAGTTTCGCCGTAGAAAGGAATTATCTTGACCAGTGATCGTAAAAGTGTTTTTCCTGCAATAATGTCTAACTAGCACAAATGAACTATAAAAGGACACGATGTTTAAACGAAGTGTAAATCAAAGTATCTGCTTATAATATTTTACAATTTTCGTTAAAGTAAATATTCTGGTTGATTGGTGAAAAAAAAGGAATTCAAACATTAATATATATTAAGAAATTCATCGCATTTTTTACTGTTATTTTTAAATTAGCATAATTAGTATAAGAAATTACGTTGCTTGCTATGTTTCTTTTATAAAAGGAAAGAAAAGTGTTTCGATACGCCCCCGGGTGGGCTCGAACCACCAACCTTTCGGTTAACAGCCGAACGCGCTAGCCAATTGCGCCACGGAGGCTTGATTGTTTCCTTAGTTTCGCTATAGAGAGGAATTATCATGATTCCTGATCGTGAAAGTTTTTTTCTTCCCATTTTTTAATTTAGGATCATTAATATGATGAATTTCGTTACTTGCTTTGTTTCTTTTATAAATAAAAAAATTCTATATGCTCCCGGGTGGGCTCGAACCACCAACCTTTCAGTTAACAACCGAACGCGCAAGCCGATTGCGCCAAGGAGGCTTGAGAGTTTACTTAGTTTCGCCGTAGAACGGAATTATCTTGACCAGTGATCGTAAAAGTGTTTTTTTCCTGCAATAATGTCTAACTTTAACAAATGAACAATAAAGGGACGCGATGTGTAAACGAAGAGTAAATCAAAGTATCTGCTTATAATATTTCACAATTTTCGCTAAAGGAAGTATTTGCGTTGATGGTGAAAAAAAAAAAAGAATTCAAACATCAATATATATTAATAAATTCATCGCATTTTTTACTGTTATTTTTAAACTAGCATAATTAGTATAAGAAATCACGTTGCTTGCTATGTTTCTTTTATAAAAGGAAAGAAAAGTGTTTCGATACGCCCCCGGGTGGGCTCGAACCACCAACCTTTCGGTTAACAGCCGAACGCGCTAGCCAATTGCGCCACGGAGGCTTGATTGTTTCCTTAGTTTCGCTATAGAGAGGAATTATCATGATTACTGATCTTGAAAGTTTTTTTCTTCCCATTTTTTAATTTAGGATCATTAATATGATGAATTTCGTTACTTGCTTTGTTTCTTTTATAAATAAAAATGTTTCAATACGCCCCCGGGTGGGCTCGAACCACCAACCTTTCGGTTAACAGCCGAACGCGCTAACCGATTGCGCCACGGAGGCTTGATTGTTTCTTTAGTTTCGCTATAGAGAGGAATTATTATGATTACTGATCGTGAAAACTTTTTTCTTCCCATTTTTTAATTTAGGATCATTAATCTGATGAATTTCGTTACTTGCTTTGTTTCTGTTATAAATAAAAATGTTTCTATACGCCCCCGGGTGGGCTCGAACCACCAACCTTTCGGTTAACAGCCGAACGCGCTAGCCGATTGCGCCACGAAGGCTTGATAGCTTGCTTAGTTTCGCCGTAGAAAGGAATTATCTTGACCAGTGATCGTAAAAGTGTTTTTCCTGCAATAATGTCTAACTTGCACAAATGAACTATAAAAGGACACGATGTGTAAACGAAGTGTAAATCGAAGTATCTGCTTATAATATTTTACAATTTTCGTTAAAGTAAATATTCTGGTTGATTGGTGAAAAAAAAGGAATTCAAACATCAATATATATTAATAAATTCATCGCATTTTTTACTGTTATTTTTAAACTAGCATAATTAGTATAAGAAATTACGTTGCTTGCTATGTTTCGTTTACAAAAAGGAAAGAAAAGTGTTTCGATACGCCCCCGGGTGGGCTCGAACCACCAACCTTTCGGTTAACAGCCGAACGCGCTAACCAATTGCGCCACGGAGGCTTGATTGTTTCCTTAGTTTCGCCGTAGAAAGGAATTATCTTGACCAGTGATCGTAAAAGTGTTTTTTTCCTGCAATAATGTCTAACTTTAACAAATGAACAATAAAGGGACGCGATGTGTAAACGAAGAGTAAATCAAAGTATCTGCTTATAATATTTCACAATTTTCGCTAAAGTAAGTATTTGCGTTGATGGTGAAAAAAAAAAGAAATTCAAATATCGATATATATTAATTAATTCATCGCATTTTTTATTGTTATTTTTAAATTAGCATGATTAATATAAGAAATTACGTTGCTTGCTATGTTTCTATTATAAAAGAAAATAAAGGTGTTTCGATACGCCCCCGGGTGGGCTCGAACCACCAACCCTTCGGTTAACAGCCGAACGCGCTAGCCAATTGCACCACGGAGAATTGATTGTTTCCTTAGTTTCGCTATAGAGAGGAATTATCATGATTACTGATAGTGAAAGTTTTTTTCTTCCCATTTTTTAATTTAGGATCATTAATATGATGAATTTCGTTACTTGCTTTGTTTCTTTTATAAATAAAAATGTTTCTATACGCCCCCGGGTGGGCTAGAACCACCAACCTTTCGGTTAACAGCCGAACGCGCTAGCCGATTGCGCCACGGAGGCTTGATAGGTTGCTTAGTTTCGCCGTAGAAAGGAATTATCTTGACCAGTGATCGTAAAAGTGTTTTTCCTGCAATAATGTCTAACTTGCACAAATGAACTATAAAAGGACACGATGTGTAAACGAAGTGTAAATCAAAGTATCTGCTTATAATATTTTACAATTTTCGTTAAAGTAAATATTCTGGTTGATTGGTGAAAAAAAAGGAATTCAAACATCAATATATATTAATAAATTCATCGCATTTTTTACTGTTATTTTTAAATTAGCATAATTAGTATAAGAAATTACGTTGCTTGCTATGTTTCTTTTATAAAAGGAAAGAAAAGTGTTTCGATACGCCCCCGGGTGGGCTCGAACCACCAACCTTTCGGTTAACAGCCGAACGCGCTAGCCAATTGCGCCACGGAGGCTTGATTGTTTCCTTAGTTTCGCTATAGAGAGGAATTATCATGATTACTGATCTTGAAAGTTTTTTTCTTCCCATTTTTTAATTTAGGATCATTAATATGATGAATTTCGTTACTTGCTTTGTTTCTTTTATAAATAAAAATGTTTCAATACGCCCCCGGGTGGGCTCGAACCACCAACCTTTCGGTTAACAGCCGAACGCGCTAACCAATTGCGCCACGGAGGCTTGATTGTTTCCTTAGTTTCGCTATAGAGAGGAATTATTATGATTACTGATCGTGAAATCTTTTTTCTTCCCATTTTTTAATTTAGGATCATTAATATGATGAATTTCGTTACTTGCTTTGTTTCTTTTATAAATAAAAATGTTTCTATACGCCCCCGGGTAGGCTCGAACCACCAACCTTTCGGTTAACAGCCGAACGCCCTAGCCGATTGCGCCACGGAGGCTTGATAGGTTGCTTAGTTTCGCCGTAGAAAGGAATTATCTTGACCAGTGATCGTAAAAGTGTTTTTCCTGCAATAATGTCTAACTTGCACAAATGAACTATAAAAGGACACGATGTGTAAACGAAGTGTAAATCAAAGTATCTGCTTATAATATTTTACAATTTTCGTTAAAGTAAATATTCTGGTTGATTGGTGAAAAAAAAGGAATTCAAACATCAATATATGTATATTAATAAATTCATCGCATTTTTTACTGTTATTTTTAAATTAGCATAATTAGTATAAGAAATTACGTTGCTTGCTATGTTTCTTTTATAAAAGGAAAGAAAAGTGTTTCGATACGCCCCCGGGTGGGCTCGAACCACCAACCTTTCGGTTAACAGCCGAACGCGCTAACCAATTGCGCCACGGAGGCTTGATTGTTTCCTTAGTTTCGCTATAGAGAGGAATTATTATGATTACTGGTCGTGAAATCTTTTTTCTTCCCATTTTTTAATTTAGGATCATTAATATGATGAATTTCGTTACTTGCTTTGTTTCTTTTATAAATAAAAATGTTTCTATACGCCCCCGGGTGGGCTCGAACCACCAACCTTTCGGTTAACAGCCGAACGCGCTAGCCGATTGCGCCACGGAGGCTTGATAGGCTGCTTAGTTTCGCCGTAGAAAGGAATTATCTTGACCAGTGATCGTAAAAGTGTTTTTCCTGCAATAATGTCTAACTTGCACAAAAGAACTATAAAAGGACACGATGTGTAAACGAAGTGTAAATCAAAGTATCTGCTTATAATATTTTACAATTTTCGTTAAAGTAAATATTCTGGTTGATTGGTGAAAAAAAAGGAATTCAAACATTAATATATATTAATAAATTCATCGCATTTTTTACTGTTATTTTTAAACTAGCATAATTAGTATAAGAAATTACGTTGCTTGCTATGTTTCTTTTATAAAAGGAAAGAAAAGTGTTTCGATACGCCCCCGGGTGGGCTCGAACCACCAACCTTTCGGTTAACAGCCGAACGCGCTAACCAATTGCGCCACGGAGGCTTGATTGTTTCCTTAGTTTCGCCGTAGAAAGGAATTATCTTGACCAGTGATCGTAAAAGTGTTTTTTTCCTGCAATAATGTCTAACTTTAACAAATGAACAATAAAGGGACGCGATGTGTAAACGAAGAGTAAATCAAAGTATCTGCTTATAATATTTCACAATTTTCGCTAAAGTAAGTATTTGCGTTGATGGTGAAAAAAAAAAGAAATTCAAATATCGATATATATTAATTAATTCATCGCATTTTTTATTGTTATTTTTAAATTAGCATGATTAATATAAGAAATTACGTTGCTTGCTATGTTTCTATTATAAAAGAAAATAAAGGTGTTTCGATACGCCCCCGGGTGGGCTCGAACCACCAACCTTTCGGTTAACAGCCGAACGCGCTAGCCAATTGCACCACGGAGAATTGATTGTTTCCTTAGTTTCGCTATAGAGAGGAATTGTCATGATTACTGATAGTGAAAGTTTTTTTCTTCCCATTTTTTAATTTAGGATCATTAATATGATGAATTTCGTTACTTGCTTTGTTTCTTTTATAAATAAAAATGTTTCAATACGCCCCCGGGTGGGCTCGAACCACCAACCTTTCGATTAACAGCCGAACGCGCTAACCAATTGCGCCACGGAGGCTTGATTGTTTCCTTAGTTTCGCTATAGAGAGGAATTATTATGATTACTGATCGTGAAATCTTTTTTCTTCCCATTTTTTAATTTAGGATCATTAATATGATGAATTTCGTTACTTGCTTTGTTTCTTTTATAAATAAAAATGTTTCTATGCGCCCCCGGGTGGGCTCGAACCACCAACCTTTCGGTTAACAGCCGAACGCGCTAGCCGATTGCGCCACGGAGGCTTGATAGCTTGCTTAGTTTCGCCGTAGAAAGGAATTATCTTGACCAGTGATCGTAAAAGTGTTTTTCCTGCAATAATGTCTAACTTGCACAAATGAACTATAAAAGGACACGATGTGTAAACGAAGTGTAAATCAAAGTATCTGCTTATAATATTTTACAATTTTCGTTAAAGTAAATATTCTGGTTGATTGGTGAAAAAAAAGGAATTCAAACATCAATATATATTAATAAATTCATCGCATTTTTTACTGTTATTTTTAAATTAGCATAATTAGTATAAGAAATTACGTTGCTTGCTATGTTTCTTTTATAAAAGGAAAGAAAAGTGTTTCGATACGCCCCCGGGTGGGCTCGAACCACCAACCTTTCGGTTAACAGCCGAACGCGCTAGCCAATTGCGTCACGGAGGCTTGATTGTTTCCTTAGTTTCGCTATAGAGAGGAATTATCATGATTACTGATCTTGAAAGTTTTTTTCTTCCCATTTTTTAATTTAGGATCATTAATATGATGAATTTCGTTACTTGCTTTGTTTCTTTTATAAATAAAAATGTTTCAATACGCCCCCGGGTGGGCTCGAACCACCAACCTTTCGGTTAACAGCCGAACGCGCTAACCAATTGCGCCACGGAGGCTTGATTGTTTCCTTAGTTTCGCTATAGAGAGGAATTATCATGATTACTGATCTTGAAAGTTTGTTTCTTCCAATTTTTTAATTTAGGATCATTAATATGATGAATTTCGTTACTTGCTTTGTTTCTTTTATAAATAAAAATGTTTCTATACTCCCCCGGGTGGGCTCGAGCCACCAACCTTTCGGTTAACAGCCGAACGCGCTAGCCGATTGCGCCACGGAGGCTTGATATGTTGCTTAGTTTCGCCGTAGAAAGGAATTATCTTGACCAGTGATCGTAAAAGTGTTTTTCCTGCAATAATGTCTAACTTGCACAAATGAACTATAAAAGGACACGATGTGTAAACGAAGTGTAAATCAAAGTATCTGCTTATAATATTTTACAATTTTCGTTAAAGTAAATATTCTGGTTGATTGGTGAAAAAAAAGGAATTCAAACATCAATATATATTAATAAATTCATCGCATTTTTTACTGTTATTTTTAAATTAGCATAATTAGTATAAGAAATTACGTTGCTTGCTATGTTTCTTTTATAAAAGGAAAGAAAAGTGTTTCGATACGCCCCCGGGTGGGCTCGAACCACCAACCTTTCGGTTAACAGCCGAACGCGCTAACCAATTGCGCCACGGAGGCTTGATTGTTTCCTTAGTTTCGCTATAGAGAGGAATTATTATGATTACTGATCGTGAAATTTTTTTTCTTCCTATTTTTTAATTTAGGATCATTAATATGATGAATTTCGTTACTTGCTTTGTTTCTTTTATAAATAAAAATGTTCCTATACGCCCCCGTGTGGGCTCGAACCACCAACCTTTCAGTTAACAGCCGAACGCGTTAACCAATTGCGCCACGGAGGCTTGATTGTTTCCTTAGTTTCGCTGTAGAAAGGAATTATCTTGACCAGTGATCGTAAAAGTGTTTTTTTCCTGCAATAATGTCTAACTTTAACAAATGAACAATAAAGGGACGCGATGTGTAAACGAAGAGTAAATCAAAGTATCTGCTTATAATATTTCACAATTTTCGCTAAAGTAAGTATTTGCGTTGATGGTGGAAAAAAAAAGAAATTCAAATATCGATATATATTAATTAATTCATCGCATTTTTTATTGTTATTTTTAAATTAGCATGATTAATATAAGAAATTACGTTGCTTGCTATGTTTCTATTATAAAAGAAAATAAAGGTGTTTCGATACGCCCCCGGGTGGGCTCGAACCACCAACCTTTCGGTTAACAGCCGAACGCGCTAGCCAATTGCACCACGGAGAATTGATTGTTTCCTTAGTTTCGCTATAGAGAGGAATTATCATGATTACTGATAGTGAAAGTTTTTTTCTTCCCATTTTTTAATTTAGGATCATTAATATGATGAATTTCGTTACTTGCTTTGTTTCTTTTATAAATAAAAATGTTTCTATACACCCCCGGGTGGGCTCGAACCACCAACCTTTCGGTTAACAGCCGAACGCGCTAGCCGATTGCGCCACGGAGGCTTGATAGGTTGCTTAGTTTCGCCGTAGAAAGGAAATATCTTGACCAGTGATCGTAAAAGTGTTTTTCCTGCAATAATGTCTAACTTGCACAAATGAACTATAAAAGGACACGATGTGTAAACGAAGTGTAAATCAAAGTATCTTCTTATAATATTTTACAATTTTCGTTAAAGTAAATATTCTGGTTGATTGGTGAAAAAAAAGGAATTCAAACATCAATATATATTAATAAATTCATCGCATTTTTTACTGTTATTTTTAAATTAGCATAATTAGTATAAGAAATTACGTTGCTTGCTATGTTTCTTTTATAAAAGGAAAGAAAAGTGTTTCGATACGCCCCCGGGTGGGCTCGAACCACAAACCTTTCGGTTAACAGCCGAACGCGCTAACCAATTGCGCCACGGAGGCTTGATTGTTTCCTTAGTTTCGCCGTAGAAAGGAATTATCTTGACCAGTGATCGTAAAAGTGTTTTTTTCCTGCAATAATGTCTAACTTTAACAAATGAACAATAAAGGGACGCGATGTGTAAACGAAGAGTAAATCAAAGTATCTGCTTATAATATTTCACAATTTTCGCTAAAGTAAGTATTTGCGTTGATGGTGGAAAAAAAAAGAAATTCAAATATCGATATATATTAATTAATTCATCGCATTTTTTATTGTTATTTTTAAATTAGCATGATTAATATAAGAAATTACGTTGCTTGCTATGTTTCTATTATAAAAGAAAATGAAGGTGTTTCGATACGCCCCCGGGTGGGCTCGAACCACCAACCTTTCGGTTAACAGCCGAACGCGCTAGCCAATTGCACCACGGAGAATTGATTGTTTCCTTAGTTTCGCTATAGAGAGGAATTATCATGATTACTGATAGTGAAAGTTTTTTTCTTCCCATTTTTTAATTTAGGATCATTAATATGATGAATTTCGTTACTTGCTTTGTTTCTTTTATAAATAAAAATGTTTCTATGCGCCCCCGGGTGGGCTCGAACCACCAACCTTTCGGTTAACAGCCGAACGCGCTAGCCGATTGCGCCACGGAGGCTTGATAGCTTGCTTAGTTTCGCCGTAGAAAGGAATTATCTTGACCAGTGATCGTAAAAGTGTTTTTCCTGCAATAATGTCTAACTTGCACAAATGAACTATAAAAGGACACGATGTGTAAACGAAGTGTAAATCAAAGTATCTGCTTATAATATTTTACAATTTTCGTTAAAGTAAATATTCTGGTTGATTGGTGAAAAAAAAGGAATTCAAACATCAATATATATTAATAAATTCATCGCATTTTTTACTGTTATTTTTAAATTAGCATAATTAGTATAAGAAATTACGTTGCTTGCTATGTTTCTTTTATAAAAGGAAAGAAAAGTGTTTCGATACGCCCCCGGGTGGGCTCGAACCACCAACCTTTCGGTTAACAGCCGAACGCGCTAGCCAATTGCGTCACGGAGGCTTGATTGTTTCCTTAGTTTCGCTATAGAGAGGAATTATCATGATTACTGATCTTGAAAGTTTTTTTCTTCCCATTTTTTAATTTAGGATCATTAATATGATGAATTTCGTTACTTGCTTTGTTTCTTTTATAAATAAAAATGTTTCAATACGCCCCCGGGTGGGCTCGAACCACCAACCTTTCGGTTAACAGCCGAACGCGCTAACCAATTGCGCCACGGAGGCTTGATTGTTTCCTTAGTTTCGCTATAGAGAGGAATTATCATGATTACTGATCTTGAAAGTTTGTTTCTTCCAATTTTTTAATTTAGGATCATTAATATGATGAATTTCGTTACTTGCTTTGTTTCTTTTATAAATAAAAATGTTTCTATACTCCCCCGGGTGGGCTCGAGCCACCAACCTTTCGGTTAACAGCCGAACGCGCTAGCCGATTGCGCCACGGAGGCTTGATATGTTGCTTAGTTTCGCCGTAGAAAGGAATTATCTTGACCAGTGATCGTAAAAGTGTTTTTCCTGCAATAATGTCTAACTTGCACAAATGAACTATAAAAGGACACGATGTGTAAACGAAGTGTAAATCAAAGTATCTGCTTATAATATTTTACAATTTTCGTTAAAGTAAATATTCTGGTTGATTGGTGAAAAAAAAGGAATTCAAACATCAATATATATTAATAAATTCATCGCATTTTTTACTGTTATTTTTAAATTAGCATAATTAGTATAAGAAATTACGTTGCTTGCTATGTTTCTTTTATAAAAGGAAAGAAAAGTGTTTCGATACGCCCCCGGGTGGGCTCGAACCACCAACCTTTCGGTTAACAGCCGAACGCGCTAACCAATTGCGCCACGGAGGCTTGATTGTTTCCTTAGTTTCGCTATAGAGAGGAATTATTATGATTACTGATCGTGAAATTTTTTTTCTTCCTATTTTTTAATTTAGGATCATTAATATGATGAATTTCGTTACTTGCTTTGTTTCTTTTATAAATAAAAATGTTCCTATACGCCCCCGTGTGGGCTCGAACCACCAACCTTTCAGTTAACAGCCGAACGCGTTAACCAATTGCGCCACGGAGGCTTGATTGTTTCCTTAGTTTCGCTGTAGAAAGGAATTATCTTGACCAGTGATCGTAAAAGTGTTTTTTTCCTGCAATAATGTCTAACTTTAACAAATGAACAATAAAGGGACGCGATGTGTAAACGAAGAGTAAATCAAAGTATCTGCTTATAATATTTCACAATTTTCGCTAAAGTAAGTATTTGCGTTGATGGTGGAAAAAAAAAGAAATTCAAATATCGATATATATTAATTAATTCATCGCATTTTTTATTGTTATTTTTAAATTAGCATGATTAATATAAGAAATTACGTTGCTTGCTATGTTTCTATTATAAAAGAAAATAAAGGTGTTTCGATACGCCCCCGGGTGGGCTCGAACCACCAACCTTTCGGTTAACAGCCGAATGCGCTAGCCAATTGCACCACGGAGAATTGATTGTTTCCTTAGTTTCGCTATAGAGAGGAATTATCATGATTACTGATAGTGAAAGTTTTTTTCTTCCCATTTTTTAATTTAGGATCATTAATATGATGAATTTCGTTACTTGCTTTGTTTCTTTTATAAATAAAAATGTTTCTATACGTCCCCGGGTGGGCTCGTACCACCAACCTTTCGGTTAACAGCCGAACGCGCTAGCCGATTGTGCCACGGAGGCTTGATAGCTTGCTTAGTTTCGCCGTAGAAAGGAATTATCTTGACCAGTGATCGTAAAAGTGTTTTTCCTGCAATATTGTCTAACTTGCACAAATGAACTATAAAAGGACACGATGTGTAAACGAAGTGTAAATCAAAGTATCTGCTTATAATATTTTACAATTTTCGTTAAAGTAAATATTCTGGTTGATTGGTGAAAAAAAAGGAATTCAAACATCAATATATATTAATAAATTCATCGCATTTTTTACTGTTATTTTTAAATTAGCATAATTAGTATAAGAAATTACGTTGCTTGCTATGTTTCTTTTATAAAAGGAAAGAAAAGTGTTTCGATACGCCCCCGGGTGGGCTCGAACCACCAACCTTTCGGTTAACAGCCGAACGCGCTAGCCAATTGCGCCACGGAGGCTTGATTGTTTCCTTAGTTTCGCTATAGAGAGGAATTATCATGATTACTGATCTTGAAAGTTTTTTTCTTCCCATTTTTTAATTTAGGATCATTAATATGATGAATTTCGTTACTTGCTTTGTTTCTTTTGTAAATAAAAATGTTTCAATACGCCCCCGGGTGGGCTCGAACCACCAACCTTTCGGTTAACAGCCGAACGCGCTAACCAATTGCGCCACGGAGGCTTGATTGTTTCCTTAGTTTTGCTATAGAGAGGAATTATTATGATTACTGATCGTGAAATCTTTTTTCTTCCCATTTTTTAATTTAGGATCATTAATATGATGAATTTCGTTACTTGCTTTGTTTCTTTTATAAATAAAAATGTTTCTATACGCCCCCGGGTGGGCTCGAGCCACCACCCTTTCGGGTAACAGCCGAACGCGCTAGCCGATTGCGCCACGGAGGCTTGATAGGTTGCTTAGTTTCGCCGTAGAAAGGAATTATCTTGACCAGTGATCGTAAAAGTGTTTTTCCTGCAATAATGTCTAACTTGCGCAAATGAACTATAAAAGGACACAATGTGTAAACGAAGTGTAAATCAAAGTATCTGCTTATAATATTTTACAATTTTCGTTAAAGTAAATATTCTGGTTGATTGGTGAAAAAAAAGGAATTCAAAAATCAATATATATTAATAAATTCATCGCATTTTTTACTGTTATTTTTAAACTAGCATAATTAGTATAAGAAATTACGTTGCTTGCTATGTTTCTTTTATAAAAGGAAAGAAAAGTGTTTCGAAACGCCCCCGGGTGGGCTCGAACCACCAACCTTTCGGTTAACAGCCGAACGCGCTAACCAATTGCGCCACGGAGGCTTGATTGTTTCCTTAGTTTCGCCGTAGAAAGGAATTATCTTGACCAGTGATCGTAAAAGTGTTTTTTTCCTGCAATAATGTCTAACTTTAACAAATGAACAATAAAGGGACGCGATGTGTAAACGAAGAGTAAATCAAAGTATCTGCTTATAATATTTCACAATTTTCGCTAAAGTAAGTATTTGCGTTGATGGTGAAAAAAAAAAAGAAATTCAAATATCGATATATATTAATTAATTCATCGCATTTTTTATTGTTATTTTTAAATTAGCATGATTAATATAAGAAATTACGTTGCTTGCTATGTTTCTATTATAAAACAAAATAAAGGTGTTTCGATACGCCCCCGGGTGGGCTCGAACCACCAACCTTTCGGTTAACAGCCGAACGCGCTAGCCAATTGCACCACGGAGAATTGATTGTTTCCTTAGTTTCGCTATAGAGAGGAATTATCATGATTACTGATAGTGAAAGTTTTTTTCTTCCCATTTTTTAATTTAGGATCATTAATATGATGAATTTCGTTACTTGCTTTGTTTCTTTTATAAATAAAAATGTTTCTATACGTCCCCGGGTGGGCTCGTACCACCAACCTTTCGGTTAACAGCCGAACGCGCTAGCCGATTGTGCCACGGAGGCTTGATTGTTTCCTTAGTTTTGCTATAGAGAGGAATTATTATGATTACTGATCGTGAAAGTTTTTTTCTTCCCATTTTTTAATTTAGGATCATTAATATGATGAATTTCGTTACTTGCTTTGTTTCTTTTATAAATAAAAATGTTTCTATACTCCCCCGGGTGGGCTCGAACCACCAACCTTTCGGTTAACAGCCGAACGCGCTAGCCGATTGCGCCACGGAGGCTTGATAGCTTGCTTAGTTTCGCCGTAGTAAGGAATTATCTTGACCAGTGATCGTAAAAGTGTTTTTCCTGCAATAATGTCTAACTTGCACAAATGAACTATAAAAGGACACGATGTGTAAACGAAGTGTAAATCAAAGTATCTGCTTATAATATTTTACAATTTTCGTTAAAGTAAATATTCTGGTTGATTGGTGAAAAAAAAGGAATTCAAACATCAATATATATTAATAAATTCATCGCATTTTTTACTGTTATTTTTAAATTAGCATAATTAGTATAAGAAATTACGTTGCTTGCTATGTTTCTTTTATAAAAGGAAAGAAAAGTGTTTCGATACGCCCCCGGGTGGGCTCGAACCACCAACCTTTCGGTTAACAGCCGAACGCGCTAGCCAATTGCGCCACGGAGGCTTGATTGTTTCCTTAGTTTCGCTATAGAGAGGAATTATCATGATTACTGATCTTGAAAGTTTTTTTCTTCCCATTTTTTAATTTAGGATCATTAATATGATGAATTTCGTTACTTGCTTTGTTTCTTTTATAAATAAAAATGTTTCAATACGCCCCCGGGTGGGCTCGAACCACCAACCTTTCGGTTAACAGCCGAACGCGCTAACCAATTGCGCCACGGAGGCTTGATTGTTTCCTTAGTTTCGCTATAGAGAGGAATTATTATGATTACTGATCGTGAAATCTTTTTTCTTCCCATTTTTTAATTTAGGATCATTAATATGATGAATTTCGTTACTTGCTTTGTTTCTTTTATAAATAAAAATGTTTCTATACGCCCCCGGGTGGGCTCGAGCCACCAACCTTTCGGTTAACAGCCGAACGCGCTAGCCGATTGCGCCACGGAGGCTTGATATGTTGCTTAGTTTCGCCGTAGAAAGGAATTATCTTGACCAGTGATCGTAAAAGTGTTTTTCCTGCAATAATGTCTAACTTGCACAAATGAACAATAAAAGGACACGATGTGTAAACGAAGTGTAAATCAAAGTATCTGCTTATAATATTTTACAATTTTCGTTAAAGTAAATATTCTGGTTGATTGGTGAAAAAAAAGGAATTCAAACATCAATATATATTAATAAATTCATCGCATTTTTACTGTTATTTTTAAATTAGCATAATTAGTATAAGAAATTACGTTGCTTGCTATGTTTCTTTTATAAAAGGAAAGAAAAGTGTTTCGATACGCCCCCGGGTGGGCTCGAACCACCAACCTTTCGGTTAACAGCCGAACTCGCTAGCCAATTGCGCCACGGAGGCTTGATTGTTTCCTTAGTTTCGCTATAGAGAGGAATTATCATGATTACTTATCTTGAAAGTTTTTTTCTTCCCATTTTTTAATTTAGGATCATTAATATGATGAATTTCGTTACTTGCTTTGTTTCTTTTATAAATAAAAATGTTTCAATACGCCCCCGGGTGGGCTCGAACCACCAACCTTTCGGTTAACAGCCGAACGCGCTAACCAATTGCGCCACGGAGGCTTGATTGTTTCCTTAGTTTCGCTATAGAGAGGAATTATTATGATTACTGATCGTGAAATCTTTTTTCTTCCCATTTTTTAATTTAGGATCGTTAATATGATGAATTTCGTTACTTGCTTTGTTTCTTTTATAAATAAAAATGTTTCTATACGCCCCCGGGTGGGCTCGAGCCACCAACCTTTCGGTTAACAGCCGAACGCGCTAGCCGATTGCGCCACGGAGGCTTGATATGTTGCTTAGTTTCGCCGTAGAAAGGAATTATCTTGACCAGTGATCGTAAAAGTGTTTTTCCTGCAATAATGTCTAACTTGCACAAATGAACTATAAAAGGACACGATGTGTAAACGAAGTGTAAATCAAAGTATCTGCTTATAATATTTTACAATTTTCGTTAAAGTAAATATTCTGGTTGATTGGTGAAAAAAAAGGAATTCAAACATCAATATATATTAATAAATTCATCGCATTTTTTACTGTTATTTTTAAATTAGCATAATTAGTATAAGAAATTACGTTGCTTGCTATGTTTCTTTTATAAAAGGAAAGAAAAGTGTTTCGATACGCCCCCGGGTGGGCTCGAACCACCAACCTTTCGGTTAACAGCCGAACGCGCTAACCAATTGCGCCACGGAGGCTTGATTGTTTCCTTAGTTTCGCCGTAGAAAGGAATTATCTTGACCAGTGATCGTAAAAGTGTTTTTTTCCTGCAATAATGTCTAACTTTAACAAATGAACAATAAAGGGACGCGATGTGTAAACGAAGAGTAAATCAAAGTATCTGCTTATAATATTTCACAATTTTCGCTAAAGTAAGTATTTGCGTTGATGGTGGAAAAAAAAAGAAATTCAAATATCGATATATATTAATTAATTCATCGCATTTTTTATTGTTATTTTTAAATTAGCATGATTAATATAAGAAATTACGTTGCTTGCTATTTTTCTATTATAAAAGAAAATAAAGGTGTTTCGATACGCCCCCGGGTGGGCTCGAACCACCAACCTTTCGGTTAACAGCCGAACGCGCTAGCCAATTGCACCACGGAGAATTGATTGTTTCCTTAGTTTCGCTATAGAGAGGAATTATCATGATTACTGATAGTGAAATTTTTTTTCTTCCCATTTTTTAATTTAGGATCATTAATATGATGAATTTCGTTACTTGCTTTGTTTCTTTTATAAATAAAAATGTTTCTATACGCCCAAGGGTGGGCTCGAACCACCAACCTTTCGGTTAACAGCCGAACGCGCTAGTCGATTGCGCCACGGAGGCTTGATAGCTTGCTTAGTTTCGCCGTAGAAAGGAATTATCTTGACCAGTGATCGTAAAAGTGTTTTTTCTGCAATATTGTCTAACTTGCACAAATGAACTATAAAAGGACACGATGTGTAAACGAAGTGTAAATCAAAGTATCTGCTTATAATATTTTACAATTTTCGTTAAAGTAAATATTCTGGTAGATTGGTGAAAAAAAAGGAATTCAAACATCAATATATATTAATAAATTCATCGCATTTTTTACTGTTATTTTTAAATTAGCATAATTAGTATAAGAAATTACGTTGCTTGCTATGTTTCTTTTATAAAAGGAAAGAAAAGTGTTTCGATACGCCCCCGGGTGGGCTCGAACCACCACCCTTTCGGTTAACAGCCGAACGCGCTAGCCAATTGCGCCACGGAGGCTTGATTGTTTCCTTAGTTTCGCTATAGAGAGGAATTATCATGATTACTTATCTTGAAAGTTTTTTTCTTCCCATTTTTTAATTTAGGATCATTAATATGATGAATTTCGTTACTTGCTTTGTTTCTTTTATAAATAAAAATGTTTCAATACGCCCCCGGGTGGGCTCGAACCACCAACCTTTCGGTTAACAGCCGAACGCGCTAACCAATTGCGCCACGGAGGCTTGATTGTTTCCTTAGTTTCGCTATATTGAGGAATTATTATGATTACTGATCGTGAAATCTTTTTTCTTCCCATTTTTTAATTTAGGATCATTAATATGATGAATTTCGTTACTTGCTTTGTTTCTTTTATAAATAAAAATGTTTCTATACGCCCCCGGGTGGGCTCGAGCCACCAACCTTTCGGTTAACAGCCGAACGCGCTAGCCGATTGCGCCACGGAGGCTTGATATGTTGCTTAGTTTCGCCGTAGAAAGGAATTATCTTGACCAGTGATCGTAAAAGTGTTTTTCCTGCAATAATGTCTAACTTGCACAAATGAACTATAAAAGGACACGATGTGTAAACGAAGTGTAAATCAAAGTATCTGCTTATAATATTTTACAATTTTCGTTAAAGTAAATATTCTGGTAGATTGGTGAAAAAAAAGGAATTCAAACATCAATATATATTAATAAATTCATCGCATTTTTTACTGTTATTTTTAAATTAGCATAATTAGTATAAGAAATTACGTTGCTTGCTATGTTTCTTTTATAAAAGGAAAGAAAAGTGTTTCGATACGCCCCCGGGTGGGCTCGAACCACCAACCTTTCGGTTAACAGCCGAACGCGCTAGCCAATTGCGCCACGGAGGCTTGATTGTTTCCTTAGTTTCGCTATAGAGAGGAATTATCATGATTACTGATCTTGAAAGTTTTTTTCTTCCCATTTTTTAATTTAGGATCATTAATATGATGAATTTCGTTACTTGCTTTGTTTCTTTTATAAATAAAAATGTTTCAATACGCCCCCGGGTGGGCTCGAACCACCAACCTTTCGGTTAACAGCCGAACGCGCTAACCAATTGCGCCACGGAGGCTTGATTGTTTCCTTAGTTTCGCTATAGAGAGGAATTATTATGATTACTGATCGTGAAATCTTTTTTCTTCCCATTTTTTAATTTAGGATCATTAATATGATGAATTTCGTTACTTGATTTGTTTCTTTTATAAATAAAAATGTTTCTATACGCCCCCGGGTGGGCTCGAGCCACCAACCTTTCGGTTAACAGCCGAACGCGCTAGCCGATTGCGCCACGGAGGCTTGATATGTTGCTTAGTTTCGCCGTAGAAACGAATTATCTTGACCAGTGATCGTAAAAGTGTTTTTCCTGCAATATTGTCTAACTTGCACAAATGAACTATAAAAGGACACGATGTGTAAACGAAGTGTAAATCAAAGTATCTGCTTATAATACTTTACAATTTTCGTTAAAGTAAATATTCTGGTTGATTGGTGAAAAAAAAGGAATTCAAACATCAATATATATTAATAAATTCATCGCATTTTTTACTGTTATTTTTGAATTAGCATAATTAGTATAAGAAATTACGTTGCTTGCTATGTTTCTTTTATAAAAGGAAAGAAAAGTGTTTCGATACGCCCCCGGGTGGGCTCGAACCACCAACCTTTCGGTTAACAGCCGAACGCTCTAGCCAATTGCGCCACGGAGGCTTGATTGTTTCCTTAGTTTCGCTATAGAGAGGAATTATCATGATTACTGATCTTGAAAGTTTTTTTCTTCCCATTTTTTAATTTAGGATCATTAATATGATGAATTTCGTTACTTGCTTTGTTTCTTTTATAAATTAAAAATGTTTCAATACGCCCCCGGGTGGGCTCGAACCACCAACCTTTCGGTTAACAGCCGAACGCGCTAACCAATTGCGCCACGGAGGCTTGATTGTTTCCTTAGTTTCGCTATAGAGAGGAATTATTATGATTACTGATCGTGAAATCTTTTTTCTTCCCATTTTTTAATTTAGGATCATTAATATGATGAATTTCGTTACTTGCTTTGTTTCTTTTATAAATAAAAATGTTTCTATACGCCACCGGGTGGGCTCGAGCCACCAACCTTTCGGTTAACAGCCGAACGCCCTAGCCGATTGCGCCACGGAGGCTTGATAGGTTGCTTAGTTTCGCCGTAGAAAGGAATTATCTTGACCAGTGATCGTAAAAGTGTTTTTCCTGCAATAATGTCTAACTTGCACAAATGAACTATAAAAGGACACGATGTGTAAACGAAGTGTAAATCAAAGAATCTGCTTATAATATTTCACAATTTTCGTTAAAGTAAATATTCTGGTTGATTGGTGAAAAAAAAGGAATTCAAACATCAATATATATTAATAAATTCATCGCATTTTTTACTGTTATTTTTGAATTAGCATAATTAGTATAAGAAATTACGTTGCTTGCTATGTTTCTTTTATAAAAGGAAAGAAAAGTGTTTCGATACGCCCCCGGGTGGGCTCGAACCACCAACCTTTCGGTTAACAGCCGAACGCGCTAGCCAATTGCGCCACGGAGGCTTGATTGTTTCCTTAGTTTCGCTATAGAGAGGAATTATCATGATTACTGATCTTGAAAGTTTTTTTCTTCCCATTTTTTAATTTAGGATCATTAATATGATGAATTTCGTTACTTGCTTTGTTTCTTTTATAAATAAAAATGTTTCAATACGCCCCCGGGTGGGCTCGAACCACCAACCTTTCGGTTAACAGCCGAACGCGCTAACCAATTGCGCCACGGAGGCTTGATTGTTTCCTTAGTTTCGCTATATTGAGGAATTATTATGATTACTGATCGTGAAATCTTTTTTCTTCCCATTTTTTAATTTAGGATCATTAATATGATGAATTTCGTTACTTGCTTTGTTTCTTTTAAAAATAAAAATGTTTCTATACGCTCCCGGGTGGGCTCGAGCCACCAACCTTTCGGTTAACAGCCGAACGCGCTAGCCGATTGCGCCACGGAGGCTTGATATGTTGCTTAGTTTCGCCGTAGAAAGGAATTATCTTGACCAGTGATCGTAAAAGTGTTTTTCCTGCAATAATGTCTAACTTGCACAAATGAACTATAAAAGGACACGATGTGTAAACGAAGTGTAAATCAAAGTATCTGCTTATAATATTTTACAATTTTCGTTAAAGTAAATATTCTGGTTGATTGGTGAAAAAAAAGGAATTCAAACATCAATATATATTAATAAATTCATCGCATTTTTTACTGTTATTTTTAAATTAGCATAATTAGTATAAGAAATTACGTTGCTTGCTATGTTTCTTTTATAAAAGGAAAGAAAAGTGTTTCGATACGCCCCCGGGTGGGCTCGAACCACCAACCTTTCGGTTAACAGCCGAACGCTCTAGCCAATTGCGCCACGGAGGCTTGATTGTTTCCTTAGTTTCGCTATAGAGAGGAATTATCATGATTACTGATCTTGAAAGTTTTTTTCTTCCCATTTTTTAATTTAGGATCATTAATATGATGAATTTCGTTACTTGCTTTGTTTCTTTTATAAATAAAAATGTTTCAATACGCCCCCGGGTGGGCTCGAACCACCAACCTTTCGGTTAACAGCCGAACGCGCTAACCAATTGCGCCACGGAGGCTTGATTGTTTCCTTAGTTTCGCTATAGAGAGGAATTATTATGATTACTGATCGTGAAATCTTTTTTCTTCCCATTTTTTAATTTAGGATCGTTAATATGATGAATTTCGTTACTTGCTTTGTTTCTTTTATAAATAAAAATGTTTCTATACGCCCCCGGGTGGGCTCGAGCCACCAACCTTTCGGTTAACAGCCGAACGCGCTAGCCGATTGCGCCACGGAGGCTTGATATGTTGCTTAGTTTCGCCGTAGAAAGGAATTATCTTGACCAGTGATCGTAAAAGTGTTTTTCCTGCAATAATGTCTAACTTGCACAAATGAACTATAAAAGGACACGATGTGTAAACGAAGTGTAAATCAAAGTATCTGCTTATAATATTTTACAATTTTCGTTAAAGTAAATATTCTGGTTGATTGGTGAAAAAAAAGGAATTCAAACATCAATATATATTAATAAATTCATCGCATTTTTTACTGTTATTTTTAAATTAGCATAATTAGTATAAGAAATTACGTTGCTTGCTATGTTTCTTTTATAAAAGGAAAGAAAAGTGTTTCGATACGCCCCCGGGTGGGCTCGAACCACCAACCTTTCGGTTAACAGCCGAACGCGCTAACCAATTGCGCCACGGAGGCTTGATTGTTTCCTTAGTTTCGCCGTAGAAAGGAATTATCTTGACCAGTGATCGTAAAAGTGTTTTTTTCCTGCAATAATGTCTAACTTTAACAAATGAACAATAAAGGGACGCGATGTGTAAACGAAGAGTAAATCAAAGTATCTGCTTATAATATTTCACAATTTTCGCTAAAGTAAGTATTTGCGTTGATGGTGGAAAAAAAAAGAAATTCAAATATCGATATATATTAATTAATTCATCGCATTTTTTATTGTTATTTTTAAATTAGCATGATTAATATAAGAAATTACGTTGCTTGCTATTTTTCTATTATAAAAGAAAATAAAGGTGTTTCGATACGCCCCCGGGTGGGCTCGAACCACCAACCTTTCGGTTAACAGCCGAACGCGCTAGCCAATTGCACCACGGAGAATTGATTGTTTCCTTAGTTTCGCTATAGAGAGGAATTATCATGATTACTGATAGTGAAATTTTTTTTCTTCCCATTTTTTAATTTAGGATCATTAATATGATGAATTTCGTTACTTGCTTTGTTTCTTTTATAAATAAAAATGTTTCTATACGCCCAAGGGTGGGCTCGAACCACCAACCTTTCGGTTAACAGCCGAACGCGCTAGTCGATTGCGCCACGGAGGCTTGATAGCTTGCTTAGTTTCGCCGTAGAAAGGAATTATCTTGACCAGTGATCGTAAAAGTGTTTTTTCTGCAATATTGTCTAACTTGCACAAATGAACTATAAAAGGACACGATGTGTAAACGAAGTGTAAATCAAAGTATCTGCTTATAATATTTTACAATTTTCGTTAAAGTAAATATTCTGGTAGATTGGTGAAAAAAAAGGAATTCAAACATCAATATATATTAATAAATTCATCGCATTTTTTACTGTTATTTTTAAATTAGCATAATTAGTATAAGAAATTACGTTGCTTGCTATGTTTCTTTTATAAAAGGAAAGAAAAGTGTTTCGATACGCCCCCGGGTGGGCTCGAACCACCACCCTTTCGGTTAACAGCCGAACGCGCTAGCCAATTGCGCCACGGAGGCTTGATTGTTTCCTTAGTTTCGCTATAGAGAGGAATTATCATGATTACTTATCTTGAAAGTTTTTTTCTTCCCATTTTTTAATTTAGGATCATTAATATGATGAATTTCGTTACTTGCTTTGTTTCTTTTATAAATAAAAATGTTTCAATACGCCCCCGGGTGGGCTCGAACCACCAACCTTTCGGTTAACAGCCGAACGCGCTAACCAATTGCGCCACGGAGGCTTGATTGTTTCCTTAGTTTCGCTATATTGAGGAATTATTATGATTACTGATCGTGAAATCTTTTTTCTTCCCATTTTTTAATTTAGGATCATTAATATGATGAATTTCGTTACTTGCTTTGTTTCTTTTATAAATAAAAATGTTTCTATACGCCCCCGGGTGGGCTCGAGCCACCAACCTTTCGGTTAACAGCCGAACGCGCTAGCCGATTGCGCCACGGAGGCTTGATATGTTGCTTAGTTTCGCCGTAGAAAGGAATTATCTTGACCAGTGATCGTAAAAGTGTTTTTCCTGCAATAATGTCTAACTTGCACAAATGAACTATAAAAGGACACGATGTGTAAACGAAGTGTAAATCAAAGTATCTGCTTATAATATTTTACAATTTTCGTTAAAGTAAATATTCTGGTAGATTGGTGAAAAAAAAGGAATTCAAACATCAATATATATTAATAAATTCATCGCATTTTTTACTGTTATTTTTAAATTAGCATAATTAGTATAAGAAATTACGTTGCTTGCTATGTTTCTTTTATAAAAGGAAAGAAAAGTGTTTCGATACGCCCCCGGGTGGGCTCGAACCACCAACCTTTCGGTTAACAGCCGAACGCGCTAGCCAATTGCGCCACGGAGGCTTGATTGTTTCCTTAGTTTCGCTATAGAGAGGAATTATCATGATTACTGATCTTGAAAGTTTTTTTCTTCCCATTTTTTAATTTAGGATCATTAATATGATGAATTTCGTTACTTGCTTTGTTTCTTTTATAAATAAAAATGTTTCAATACGCCCCCGGGTGGGCTCGAACCACCAACCTTTCGGTTAACAGCCGAACGCGCTAACCAATTGCGCCACGGAGGCTTGATTGTTTCCTTAGTTTCGCTATAGAGAGGAATTATTATGATTACTGATCGTGAAATCTTTTTTCTTCCCATTTTTTAATTTAGGATCATTAATATGATGAATTTCGTTACTTGATTTGTTTCTTTTATAAATAAAAATGTTTCTATACGCCCCCGGGTGGGCTCGAGCCACCAACCTTTCGGTTAACAGCCGAACGCGCTAGCCGATTGCGCCACGGAGGCTTGATATGTTGCTTAGTTTCGCCGTAGAAACGAATTATCTTGACCAGTGATCGTAAAAGTGTTTTTCCTGCAATATTGTCTAACTTGCACAAATGAACTATAAAAGGACACGATGTGTAAACGAAGTGTAAATCAAAGTATCTGCTTATAATACTTTACAATTTTCGTTAAAGTAAATATTCTGGTTGATTGGTGAAAAAAAAGGAATTCAAACATCAATATATATTAATAAATTCATCGCATTTTTTACTGTTATTTTTGAATTAGCATAATTAGTATAAGAAATTACGTTGCTTGCTATGTTTCTTTTATAAAAGGAAAGAAAAGTGTTTCGATACGCCCCCGGGTGGGCTCGAACCACCAACCTTTCGGTTAACAGCCGAACGCTCTAGCCAATTGCGCCACGGAGGCTTGATTGTTTCCTTAGTTTCGCTATAGAGAGGAATTATCATGATTACTGATCTTGAAAGTTTTTTTCTTCCCATTTTTTAATTTAGGATCATTAATATGATGAATTTCGTTACTTGCTTTGTTTCTTTTATAAATTAAAAATGTTTCAATACGCCCCCGGGTGGGCTCGAACCACCAACCTTTCGGTTAACAGCCGAACGCGCTAACCAATTGCGCCACGGAGGCTTGATTGTTTCCTTAGTTTCGCTATAGAGAGGAATTATTATGATTACTGATCGTGAAATCTTTTTTCTTCCCATTTTTTAATTTAGGATCATTAATATGATGAATTTCGTTACTTGCTTTGTTTCTTTTATAAATAAAAATGTTTCTATACGCCACCGGGTGGGCTCGAGCCACCAACCTTTCGGTTAACAGCCGAACGCCCTAGCCGATTGCGCCACGGAGGCTTGATAGGTTGCTTAGTTTCGCCGTAGAAAGGAATTATCTTGACCAGTGATCGTAAAAGTGTTTTTCCTGCAATAATGTCTAACTTGCACAAATGAACTATAAAAGGACACGATGTGTAAACGAAGTGTAAATCAAAGAATCTGCTTATAATATTTCACAATTTTCGTTAAAGTAAATATTCTGGTTGATTGGTGAAAAAAAAGGAATTCAAACATCAATATATATTAATAAATTCATCGCATTTTTTACTGTTATTTTTGAATTAGCATAATTAGTATAAGAAATTACGTTGCTTGCTATGTTTCTTTTATAAAAGGAAAGAAAAGTGTTTCGATACGCCCCCGGGTGGGCTCGAACCACCAACCTTTCGGTTAACAGCCGAACGCGCTAGCCAATTGCGCCACGGAGGCTTGATTGTTTCCTTAGTTTCGCTATAGAGAGGAATTATCATGATTACTGATCTTGAAAGTTTTTTTCTTCCCATTTTTTAATTTAGGATCATTAATATGATGAATTTCGTTACTTGCTTTGTTTCTTTTATAAATAAAAATGTTTCAATACGCCCCCGGGTGGGCTCGAACCACCAACCTTTCGGTTAACAGCCGAACGCGCTAACCAATTGCGCCACGGAGGCTTGATTGTTTCCTTAGTTTCGCTATATTGAGGAATTATTATGATTACTGATCGTGAAATCTTTTTTCTTCCCATTTTTTAATTTAGGATCATTAATATGATGAATTTCGTTACTTGCTTTGTTTCTTTTAAAAATAAAAATGTTTCTATACGCTCCCGGGTGGGCTCGAGCCACCAACCTTTCGGTTAACAGCCGAACGCGCTAGCCGATTGCGCCACGGAGGCTTGATATGTTGCTTAGTTTCGCCGTAGAAAGGAATTATCTTGACCAGTGATCGTAAAAGTGTTTTTCCTGCAATAATGTCTAACTTGCACAAATGAACTATAAAAGGACACGATGTGTAAACGAAGTGTAAATCAAAGTATCTGCTTATAATATTTTACAATTTTCGTTAAAGTAAATATTCTGGTTGATTGGTGAAAAAAAAGGAATTCAAACATCAATATATATTAATAAATTCATCGCATTTTTTACTGTTATTTTTAAATTAGCATAATTAGTATAAGAAATTACGTTGCTTGCTATGTTTCTTTTATAAAAGGAAAGAAAAGTGTTTCGATACGCCCCCGGGTGGGCTCGAACCACCAACCTTTCGGTTAACAGCCGAACGCTCTAGCCAATTGCGCCACGGAGGCTTGATTGTTTCCTTAGTTTCGCTATAGAGAGGAATTATCATGATTACTGATCTTGAAAGTTTTTTTCTTCCCATTTTTTAATTTAGGATCATTAATATGATGAATTTCGTTACTTGCTTTGTTTCTTTTATAAATTAAAAATGTTTCAATACGCCCCCGGGTGGGCTCGAACCACCAACCTTTCGGTTAACAGCCGAACGCGCTAACCAATTGCGCCACGGAGGCTTGATTGTTTCCTTAGTTTCGCTATAGAGAGGAATTATTATGATTACTGATCGTGAAATCTTTTTTCTTCCCATTTTTTAATTTAGGATCATTAATATGATGAATTTCGTTACTTGCTTTGTTTCTTTTATAAATAAAAATGTTTCTATACGCCACCGGGTGGGCTCGAGCCACCAACCTTTCGGTTAACAGCCGAACGCGCTAGCCGATTGCGCCACGGAGGCTTGATATGTTGCTTAGTTTCGCCGTAGAAAGGAATTATCTTGACCAGTGATCGTAAAAGTGTTTTTCCTGCAATATTGTCTAACTTGCACAAATGAACTATAAAAGGACACGATGTGTAAACGAAGTGTAAATCAAAGTATCTGCTTATAATATTTTACAATTTTCGTTAAAGTAAATATTCTGGTTGATTGGTGAAAAAAAAGGAATTCAAACATCAATATATATTAATAAATTCATCGCATTTTTTACTGTTATTTTTGAATTAGCATAATTAGTATAAGAAATTACGTTGCTTGCTATGTTTCTTTTATAAAAGGAAAGAAAAGTGTTTCGATACGCCCCCGGGTGGGCTCGAACCACCAACCTTTCGGTTAACAGCCGAACGCGCTAGCCAATTGCCCCACGGAGGCTTGATTGTTTCCTTAGTTTCGCTATAGAGAGGAATTATCATGATTACTGATCTTGAAAGTTTTTTTCTTCCCATTTTTTAATTTAGGATCATTAATATGATGAATTTCGTTACTTGCTTTGTTTCTTTTATAAATAAAAATGTTTCAATACGCCCCCGGGTGGGCTCGAACCACCAACCTTTCGGTTAACAGCCGAACGCGCTAACCAATTGCGCCACGGAGGCTTGATTGTTTCCTTAGTTTCGCTATAGAGAGGAATTATTATGATTACTGATCGTGAAATCTTTTTTCTTCCCATTTTTTAATTTAGGATCATTAATATGATGAATTTCGTTACTTGCTTTGTTTCTTTTATAAATAAAAGTGTTTCGATACGCCCCCGGGTGGGCTCGAACCACCAACCTTTCGCTTAACAGCCGAACGCGCTAACCAATTGCGCCACGGAGGCTTGATTGTTTCCTTAGTTTCGCCGTAGAAAGGAATTATCTTGACCAGTGATCGTAAAAGTGTTTTTTTCCTGCAATAATGTCTAACTTTAACAAATGAACAATAAAGGGACGCGATGTGTAAACGAAGAGTAAATCAAAGTATCTGCTTATAATATTTCACAATTTTCGCTAAAGTAAGTATTTGCGTTGATGGTGAAAAAAAAAAGAAATTCAAATATCGATATCTATTAATTAATTCATCGCATTTTTTATTGTTATTTTTAAATTAGCATGATTAATATAAGAAATTACGTTGCTTGCTATGTTTCTATTATAAAAGAAAATAAAGGTGTTTCGATACGCCCCCGGGTGGGCTCGAACCACCAACCTTTCGGTTAACAGCCGAACGCGCTAGCCAATTGCACCACGGAGAATTGATTGTTTCCTTAGTTTCGCTATAGAGAGGAATTATCATGATTACTGATAGTGAAAGTTTTTTTCTTCCCATTTTTTAATTTAGGATCATTAATATGATGAATTTCGTTACTTGCTTTGTTTCTTTTCTAAATAAAAATGTTTCTATACGCCCCCGGGTGGGCTCGAACCACCAACCTTTCGGTTAACAGCCGAACGCGCTAGCCGATTGCGCCACGGAGTCTTGATAGCTTGCTTAGTTTCGCCGTAGAAAGGAATTATCTTGACCAGTGATCGTAAAAGTGTTTTTCCTGCAATAATGTCTAACTTGCACAAATGAACTATAAAAGGACACGATGTGTAAACGAAGTGTAAATCAAAGTATCTGCTTATAATATTTTACAATTTTCGTTAAAGTAAATATTCTGGTTGATTGGTGAAAAAAAAGGAATTCAAACATCAATATATATTAATAAATTCATCGCATTTTTTACTGTTATTTTTAAATTAGCATAATTAGTATAAGAAATTACGTTGCTTGCTATGTTTCTTTTATAAAAGGAAAGAAAAGTGTTTCGATACGCCCCCGGGTGGGCTCGAACCACCAACCTTTCGGTTAACAGCCGAACGCGCTAGCCAATTGCGCCACGGAGGCTTGATTGTTTCCTTAGTTTCGCTATAGAGAGGAATTATCATGATTACTGATCTTGAAAGTTTTTTTCTTCCCATTTTTTAATTTAGGATCATTAATATGATGAATTTCGTTACTTGCTTTGTTTCTTTTATAAATAAAAATGTTTCAATACGCCCCCGGGTGGGCTCGAACCACCAACCTTTCGGTTAACAGCCGAACGCGCTAACCAATTGCGCCACGGAGGCTTGATTGTTTCCTTAGTTTCGCTATAGAGAGGAATTATTATGATTACTGATCGTGAAATCTTTTTTCTTCCCATTTTTTAATTTAGGATCATTAATATGATGAATTTCGTTACTTGCTTTGTTTCTTTTATAAATAAAAATGTTTCTATACGCCACCGGGTGGGCTCGAGCCACCAACCTTTCGGTTAACAGCCGAACGCGCTAGCCGATTGCGCCACGGAGGCTTGATATGTTGCTTAGTTTCGCCGTAGAAAGGAATTATCTTGGCCAGTGATCGTAAAAGTGTTTTTCTTGCAATATTGTCTAACTTGCACAAATGAACTATAAAAGGACACGATGTGTAAACGAAGTGTAAATCAAAGTATCTGCTTATAATATTTTACAATTTTCGTTAAAGTAAATATTCTGGTTGATTGGTGAAAAAAAAGGAATTCAAACATCAATATATATTAATAAATTCATCGCATTTTTTACTGTTATTTTTGAATTAGCATAATTAGTATAAGAAATTACGTTGCTTGCTATGTTTCTTTTATAAAAGGAAAGAAAAGTGTTTCGATACGCCGCCGGGTGGGCTCGAACCACCAACCTTTCGGTTAACAGCCGAACGCGCTAGCCAATTGCGCCACGGAGGCTTGATTGTTTCCTTAGTTTCGCTATAGAGAGGAATTATCATGATTACTGATCTTGAAAGTTTTTTTCTTCCCATTTTTTAATTTAGGATCATTAATATGATGAATTTCGTTACTTGCTTTGTTTCTTTTATAAATAAAAATGTTTCAATACGCCCCCGGGTGGGCTCGAACCACCAACCTTTCGGTTAACAGCCGAACGCGCTAACCAATTGCGCCACGGAGGCTTGATTGTTTCCTTAGTTTCGCTATAGAGAGGAATTATTATGATTACTGATCGTGAAATCTTTTTTCTTCCCATTTTTTAATTTAGGATCATTAATATGATGAATTTCGTTACTTGCTTTGTTTCTTTTATAAATAAAAATGTTTCTATACGCCACCGGGTGGGCTCGAGCCACCAACCTTTCGGTTAACAGCCGAACGTGCTAGCCGATTGCGCCACGGAGGCTTGATATGTTGCTTAGTTTCGCCGTAGAAAGGAATTATCTTGACCAGTGATCGTAAAAGTGTTTTTCCTGCAATAATGTCTAACTTGCACAAATGAACTATAAAAGGACACGATGTGTAAACGAAGTGTAAATCAAAGTATCTGCTTATAATATTTTACAATTTTCGTTAAAGTAAATATTCTGGTTGATTGGTGAAAAAAAAGGAATTCAAACATCAATATATATTAATAAATTCATCGCATTTTTTACTGTTATTTTTAAACTAGCATAATTAGTATAAGAAATTACGTTGCTTGCTATGTTTCTTTTATAAAAGAAAAGAAAAGTGTTTCGATACGCCCCCGGGTGGGCTCGAACCACCAACCTTTCGGTTAACAGCCGAACGCGCTAACCAATTGCGCCACGGAGGCTTGATTGTTTCCTTAGTTTCGCCGTAGAAAGGAATTATCTTGACCAGTGATCGTAAAAGTGTTTTTTTCCTGCAATAATGTCTAACTTTAACAAATGAACAATAAAGGGACGCGATGTGTAAACGAAGAGTAAATCAAAGTATCTGCTTATAATATTTCACAATTTTCGCTAAAGTAAGTATTTGCGTTGATGGTGAAAAAAAAAAGAAATTCAAATATCGATATATATTAATTAATTCATCGCATTTTTTATTGTTATTTTTAAATTAGCATGATTAATATAAGAAATTACGTTGCTTGCTATGTTTCTATTATAAAAGAAAATAAAGGTGTTTCGATACGCCCCCGGGTGGGCTCGAACCACCAACCTTTCGGTTAACAGCCGAACGCGCTAGCCAATTGCACCACGGAGAATTGATTGTTTCCTTAGTTTCGCTATAGAGAGGAATTATCATGATTACTGATAGTGAAAGTTTTTTTCTTCCCATTTTTTAATTTAGGATCATTAATATGATGAATTTCGTTACTTGCTTTGTTTCTTTTATAAATAAAAATGTTTCTATACGCCCCCGGGTGGGCTCGAACCACCAACCTTTCGGTTAACAGCCGAACGCGCTAGCCGATTGCGCCACGGAGTCTTGATAGCTTGCTTAGTTTCGCCGTAGAAAGGAATTATCTTGACCAGTGATCGTAAAAGTGTTTTTCCTGCAATAATGTCTAACTTGCACAAATGAACTATAAAAGGACACGATGTGTAAACGAAGTGTAAATCAAAGTATCTGCTTATAATATTTTACAATTTTCGTTAAAGTAAATATTCTGGTTGATTGGTGAAAAAAAAGGAATTCAAACATCAATATATATTAATAAATTCATCGCATTTTTTACTGTTATTTTTAAATTAGCATAATTAGTATAAGAAATTACGTTGCTTGCTATGTTTCTTTTATAAAAGGAAAGAAAAGTGTTTCGATACGCCCCCGGGTGGGCTCGAACCACCAACCTTTCGGTTAACAGCCGAACGCGCTAGCCAATTGCGCCACGGAGGCTTGATTGTTTCCTTAGTTTCGCTATAGAGAGGAATTATCATGATTACTGATCTTGAAAGTTTTTTTCTTCCCATTTTTTAATTTAGGATCATTAATATGATGAATTTCGTTACTTGCTTTGTTTCTTTTATAAATAAAAATGTTTCAATACGCCCCCGGGTGGGCTCGAACCACCAACCTTTCGGTTAACAGCCGAACGCGCTAACCAATTGCGCCACGGAGGCTTGATTGTTTCCTTAGTTTAGCTATAGAGAGGAATTATTATGATTACTGATCGTGAAATCTTTTTTCTTCCCATTTTTTAATTTAGGATCATTAATATGATGAATTTCGTTACTTGCTTTGTTTCTTTTATAAATAAAAATGTTTCTATACGCCACCGGGTGGGCTCGAGCCACCAACCTTTCGGTTAACAGCCGAACGCGCTAGCCGATTGCGCCACGGAGGCTTGATATGTTGCTTAGTTTCGCCGTAGAAAGGAATTATCTTGGCCAGTGATCGTAAAAGTGTTTTTCTTGCAATATTGTCTAACTTGCACAAATGAACTATAAAAGGACACGATGTGTAAACGAAGTGTAAATCAAAGTATCTGCTTATAATATTTTACAATTTTCGTTAAAGTAAATATTCTGGTTGATTGGTGAAAAAAAAGGAATTCAAACATCAATATATATTAATAAATTCATCGCATTTTTTACTGTTATTTTTGAATTAGCATAATTAGTATAAGAAATTACGTTGCTTGCTATGTTTCTTTTATAAAAGGAAAGAAAAGTGTTTCGATACGCCGCCGGGTGGGCTCGAACCACCAACCTTTCGGTTAACAGCCGAACGCGCTAGCCAATTGCGCCACGGAGGCTTGATTGTTTCCTTAGTTTCGCTATAGAGAGGAATTATCATTATTACTGATCTTGAAAGTTTTTTTCTTCCCATTTTTTAATTTAGGATCATTAATATGATGAATTTCGTTACTTGCTTTGTTTCTTTTATAAATAAAAATGTTTCAATACGCCCCCGGGTGGGCTCGAACCACCAACCTTTCGGTTAACAGCCGAACGCGCTAACCAATTGCGCCACGGAGGCTTGATTGTTTCCTTAGTTTCGCTATAGAGAGGAATTATTATGATTACTGATCGTGAAATCTTTTTTCTTCCCATTTTTTAATTTAGGATCATTAATATGATGAATTTCGTTACTTGCTTTGTTTCTTTTATAAATAAAAATGTTTCTATACGCCACCGGGTGGGCTCGAGCCACCAACCTTTCGGTTAACAGCCGAACGTGCTAGCCGATTGCGCCACGGAGGCTTGATATGTTGCTTAGTTTCGCCGTAGAAAGGAATTATCTTGACCAGTGATCGTAAAAGTGTTTTTCCTGCAATAATGTCTAACTTGCACAAATGAACTATAAAAGGACACGATGTGTAAACGAAGTGTAAATCAAAGTATCTGCTTATAATATTTTACAATTTTCGTTAAAGTAAATATTCTGGTTGATTGGTGAAAAAAAAGGAATTCAAACATCAATATATATTAATAAATTCATCGCATTTTTTACTGTTATTTTTAAACTAGCATAATTAGTATAAGAAATTACGTTGCTTGCTATGTTTCTTTTATAAAAGAAAAGAAAAGTGTTTCGATACGCCCCCGGGTGGGCTCGAACCACCAACCTTTCGGTTAACAGCCGAACGCGCTAACCAATTGCGCCACGGAGGCTTGATTGTTTCCTTAGTTTCGCCGTAGAAAGGAATTATCTTGACCAGTGATCGTAAAAGTGTTTTTTTCCTGCAATAATGTCTAACTTTAACAAATGAACAATAAAGGGACGCGATGTGTAAACGAAGAGTAAATCAAAGTATCTGCTTATAATATTTCACAATTTTCGCTAAAGTAAGTATTTGCGTTGATGGTGAAAAAAAAAAGAAATTCAAATATCGATATATATTAATTAATTCATCGCATTTTTTATTGTTATTTTTAAATTAGCATGATTAATATAAGAAATTACGTTGCTTGCTATGTTTCTATTATAAAAGAAAATAAAGGTGTTTCGATACGCCCCCGGGTGGGCTCGAACCACCAACCTTTCGGTTAACAGCCGAACGCGCTAGCCAATTGCACCACGGAGAATTGATTGTTTCCTTAGTTTCGCTATAGAGAGGAATTATCATGATTACTGATAGTGAAAGTTTTTTTCTTCCCATTTTTTAATTTAGGATCATTAATATGATGAATTTCGTTACTTGCTTTGTTTCTTTTATAAATAAAAATGTTTCTATACGCCCCCGGGTGGGCTCGAACCACCAACCTTTCGGTTAACAGCCGAACGCGCTAGCCGATTGCGCCACGGAGTCTTGATAGCTTGCTTAGTTTCGCCGTAGTAAGGAATTATCTTGACCAGTGATCGTAAAAGTGTTTTTCCTGCAATAATGTCTAACTTGCACAAATGAACTATAAAAGGACACGATGTGTAAACGAAGTGTAAATCAAAGTATCTGCTTATAATATTTTACAATTTTCGTTAAAGTAAATATTCTGGTTGATTGGTGAAAAAAAAGGAATTCAAACATCAATATATATTAATAAATTCATCGCATTTTTTACTGTTATTTTTAAATTAGCATAATTAGTATAAGAAATTACGTTGCTTGCTATGTTTCTTTTATAAAAGGAAAGAAAAGTGTTTCGATACGCCCCCGGGTGGGCTCGAACCACCAACCTTTCGGTTAACAGCCGAACGCGCTAGCCAATTGCGCCACGGAGGCTTGATTGTTTCCTTAGTTTCGCTATAGAGAGGAATTATCATGATTACTGATCTTGAAAGTTTTTTTCTTCCCATTTTTTAATTTAGGATCATTAATATGATGAATTTCGTTACTTGCTTTGTTTCTTTTATAAATAAAAATGTTTCAATACGCCCCCGGGTGGGCTCGAACCACCAACCTTTCGGTTAACAGCCGAACGCGCTAACCAATTGCGCCACGGAGGCTTGATTGTTTCCTTAGTTTCGCTATAGAGAGGAATTATTATGATTACTGATCGTGAAATCTTTTTTCTTCCCATTTTTTAATTTAGGATCATTAATATGATGAATTTCGTTACTTGCTTTGTTTCTTTTATAAATAAAAATGTTTCTATACGCCCCCGGGTGGGCTCGAGCCACCAACCTTTCGGTTAACAGCCGAACGCGCTAGCCGATTGCGCCACGGAGGCTTGATATGTTGCTTAGTTTCGCCGTAGAAAAGAATTATCTTGACCAGTGATCGTAAAAGTGTTTTTCCTGCAATAATGTCTAACTTGCACAAATGAACAATAAAAGGACACGATGTGTAAACGAAGTGTAAATCAAAGTATCTGCTTATAATATTTTACAATTTTCGTTAAAGTAAATATTCTGGTTGATTGGTGAAAAAAAAGGAATTCAAACATCAATATATATTAATAAATTCATCGCATTTTTTACTGTTATTTTTAAATTAGCATAATTAGTATAAGAAATTACGTTGCTTGCTATGTTTCTTTTATAAAAGGAAAGAAAAGTGTTTCGATACGCCCCCGGGTGGGCTCGAACCACCTACCTTTCGGTTAACAGCCGAACGCGCTAACCAATTGCGCCACGGAGGCTTGATTGTTTCTTTAGTTTCGCCGTAGAAAGGAATTATCTTGACCAGTGATCGTAAAAGTGTTTTTTTCCTGCAATAATGTCTAACTTTAACAAATGAACAATAAAGGGACGCGATGTGTAAACGAAGAGTAAATCAAAGTATCTGCTTATAATATTTCACAATTTTCGCTAAAGTAAGTATTTGCGTTGATGGTGGAAAAAAAAAGAAATTCAAATATCGATATATATTAATTAATTCATCGCATTTTTTATTGTTATTTTTAAATTAGCATGATTAATATAAGAAATTACGTTGCTTGCTATTTTTCTATTATAAAAGAAAATAAAGGTGTTTCGATACGCCCCCGGGTGGGCTCGAACCACCAACCTTTCGGTTAACAGCCGAACGCGCTAGCCAATTGCACCACGGAGAATTGATTGTTTCCTTAGTTTCGCTATAGAGAGGAATTATCATGATTACTGATAGTGAAAGTTTTTTTCTTCCCATTTTTTAATTTAGGATCATTAATATGATGAATTTCGTTACTTGCTTTGTTTCTTTTATAAATAAAAATGTTTCTATACGCCCCCGGGTGGGCTCGTACCACCAACCTTTCGGTTAACAGCCGAACGCGCTAGCCGATTGCGCCACGGAGGCTTGATAGCTTGCTTAGTTTCGCCGTAGAAAGGAATTATCTTGACCAGTGATCGTAAAAGTGTTTTTCCTGCAATATTGTCTAACTTGCACAAATGAACTATAAAAGGACACGATGTGTAAACGAAGTGTAAATCAAAGTATCTGCTTATAATATTTTACAATTTTCGTTAAAGTAAATATTCTGGTTGATTGGTGAAAAAAAAGGAATTCAAACATCAATATATATTAATAAATTCATCGCATTTTTTACTGTTATTTTTAAATTAGCATAATTAGTATAAGAAATTACGTTGCTTGCTATGTTTCTTTTATAAAAGGAAAGAAAAGTGTTTCGATACGCCCCCGGGTGGGCTCGAACCACCAACCTTTCGGTTAACAGCCGAACGCGCTAGCCAATTGCGCCACGGAGGCTTGATTGTTTCCTTAGTTTCGCTATAGAGAGGAATTATCATGATTACTGATCTTGAAAGTTTTTTTCTTCCCATTTTTTAATTTAGGATCATTAATATGATGAATTTCGTTACTTGCTTTGTTTCTTTTATAAATAAAAATGTTTCAATACGCCCCCGGGTGGGCTCGAACCACCAACCTTTCGGTTAACAGCCGAACGCGCTAACCAATTGCGCCACGGAGGCTTGATTGTTTCCTTAGTTTCGCTATAGAGAGGAATTATTATGATTACTGATCGTGAAATCTTTTTTCTTCCCATTTTTTAATTTAGGATCATTAATATGATGAATTTCGTTACTTGCTTTGTTTCTTTTATGAATAAAAATGTTTCTATACGCCCCCGGGTGGGCTCGAGCCACCAACCTTTCGGTTAACAGCCGAACGCGCTAGCCGATTGCGCCACGGAGGCTTGATATGTTGCTTAGTTTCGCCGTAGAAAGGAATTATCTTGACCAGTGATCGTAAAAGTGTTTTTCCTGCAATAATGTCTAACTTGCACAAATGAACAATAAAAGGACACGATGTGTAAACGAAGTGTAAATCAAAGTATCTGCTTATAATATTTTACAATTTTCGTTAAAGTAAATATTCTGGTTGATTGGTGAAAAAAAAGGAATTCAAACATCAATATATATTAATAAATTCATCGCATTTTTTACTGTTATTTTTAAATTAGCATAATTAGTATAAGAAATTACGTTGCTTGCTATGTTTCTTTTATAAAAGGAAAGAAAAGTGTTTCGATACGCCCCCGGGTGGGCTCGAACCACCTACCTTTCGGTTAACAGCCGAACGCGCTAACCAATTGCGCCACGGAGGCTTGATTGTTTCCTTAGTTTCGCTGTAGAAAGGAATTATCTTGACCAGTGATCGTAAAAGTGTTTTTTTCCTGCAATAATGTCTAACTTTAACAAATGAACAATAAAGGGACGCGATGTGTAAACGAAGAGTAAATCAAAGTATCTGCTTATAATATTTCACAATTTTCGCTAAAGTAAGTATTTGCGTTGATGGTGGAAAAAAAAAGAAATTCAAATATCGATATATATTAATTAATTCATCGCATTTTTTATTGTTATTTTTAAATTAGCATGATTAATATAAGAAATTACGTTGCTTGCTATTTTTCTATTATAAAAGAAAATAAAGGTGTTTCGATACGCCCCCGGGTGGGCTCGAACCACCAACCTTTCGGTTAACAGCCGAACGCGCTAGCCAATTGCACCACGGAGAATTGATTGTTTCCTTAGTTTCGCTATAGAGAGGAATTATCATGATTACTGATAGTGAAAGTTTTTTTCTTCCCATTTTTTAATTTAGGATCATTAATATGATGAATTTCGTTACTTGCTTTGTTTCTTTTATAAATAAAAATGTTTCTATACGCCCCCGGGTGGGCTCGTACCACCAACCTTTCGGTTAACAGCCGAACGCGCTAGCCGATTGCGCCACGGTGGCTTGATAGCTTGCTTAGTTTCGCCGTAGAAAGGAATTATCTTGACCAGTGATCGTAAAAGTGTTTTTCCTGCAATATTGTCTAACTTGCACAAATGAACTATAAAAGGACACGATGTGTAAACGAAGTGTAAATCAAAGTATCTGCTTATAATATTTTACAATTTTCGTTAAAGTAAATATTCTGGTTGATTGGTGAAAAAAAAAGGAATTCAAACATCAATATATATTAATAAATTCATCGCATTTTTTACTGTTATTTTTAAATTAGCATAATTAGTATAAGAAATTACGTTGCTTGCTATGTTTCTTTTATAAAAGGAAAGAAAAGTGTTTCGATACGCCCCCGGGTGGGCTCGAACCACCTACCTTTCGGTTAACAGCCGAACGCGCTAACCAATTTCGCCACGGAGGCTTGATTGTTTCCTTAGTTTCGCCGTAGAAAGGAATTATCTTGACCAGTGATCGTAAAAGTGTTTTTTTCCTGCAATAATGTCTAACTTTAACAAATGAACAATAAAGGGACGCGATGTGTAAACGAAGAGTAAATCAAAGTATCTGCTTATAATATTTCACAATTTTCGCTAAAGTAAGTATTTGCGTTGATGGTGGAAAAAAAAAGAAATTCAAATATCGATATATATTAATTAATTCATCGCATTTTTTATTGTTATTTTTAAATTAGCATGATTAATATAAGAAATTACGTTGCTTGCTATTTTTCTATTATAAAAGAAAATAAAGGTGTTTCGATACGCCCCCGGGTGGGCTCGAACCACCAACCTTTCGGTTAACAGCCGAACGCGCTAGCCAATTGCACCACGGAGAATTGATTGTTTCCTTAGTTTCGCTATAGAGAGGAATTATCATGATTACTGATAGTGAAAGTTTTTTTCTTCCCATTTTTTAATTTAGGATCATTAATATGATGAATTTCGTTACTTGCTTTGTTTCTTTTATAAATAAAAATGTTTCTATACGCCCCCGGGTGGGCTCGTACCACCAACCTTTCGGTTAACAGCCGAACGCGCTAGCCGATTGCGCCACGGAGGCTTGATAGCTTGCTTAGTTTCGCCGTAGAAAGGAATTATCTTGACCAGTGATCGTAAAAGTGTTTTTCCTGCAATATTGTCTAACTTGCACAAATGAACTATAAAAGGACACGATGTGTAAACGAAGTGTAAATCAAAGTATCTGCTTATAATATTTTACAATTTTCGTTAAAGTAAATATTCTGGTTGATTGGTGAAAAAAAAGGAATTCAAACATCAATATATATTAATAAATTCATCGCATTTTTTACTGTTATTTTTAAATTAGCATAATTAGTATAAGAAATTACGTTGCTTGCTATGTTTCTTTTATAAAAGGAAAGAAAAGTGTTTCGATACGCCCCCGGGTGGGCTCGAACCACCAACCTTTCGGTTAACAGCCGTACGCGCTAGCCAATTGCGCCACGGAGGCTTGATTGTTTCCTTAGTTTCGCTATAGAGAGGAATTATCATGATTACTGATCTTGAAAGTTTTTTTCTTCCCATTTTTTAATTTAGGATCATTAATATGATGAATTTCGTTACTTGCTTTGTTTCTTTTATAAATAAAAATGTTTCAATACGCCCCCGGGTGGGCTCGAACCACCAACCTTTCGGTTAACAGCCGAACGCGCTAACCAATTGCGCCACGGAAGCTTGATTGTTTCCTTAGTTTCGCTATAGAGAGGAATTATTATGATTACTGATCGTGAAATCTTTTTTCTTCCCATTTTTTAATTTAAGATCATTAATATGATGAATTTCGTTACTTGCTTTGTTTCTTTTATAAATAAAAATGTTTCTATACGCCCCCGGGTGGGCTCGAGCCACCAACCTTTCGGTTAACAGCCGAACGCGCTAGCCGATTGCGCCACGGAGGCTTGATATGTTGCTTAGTTTCGCCGTAGAAAGGAATTATCTTGACCAGTGATCGTAAAAGTGTTTTTCCTGCAATAATGTCTAACTTGCACAAATGAACTATAAAAGGACACGATGTGTAAACGAAGTGTAAATCAAAGTATCTGCTTATAATATTTTACAATTTTCGTTAAAGTAAATATTCTGGTTGATTGGTGAAAAAAAAGGAATTCAAACATCAATATATATTAATAAATTCATCGCATTTTTTACTGTTATTTTTAAATTAGCATAATTAGTATAAGAAATTACGTTGCTTGCTATGTTTCTTTTATAAAAGGAAAGCAAAGTGTTTCGATACGCCCCCGGGTGGGCTCGAACCACCAACCTTTCGGTTAACAGCCGAACGCGCTAGCCAATTGCGCCACGGAGGCTTGATTGTTTCCTTAGTTTCGCTATAGAGAGGAATTATCATGATTACTGATCTTGAAAGTTTTTTTCTTCCCATTTTTTAATTTAGGATCATTAATATGATGAATTTCGTTACTTGCTTTGTTTCTTTTATAAATTAAAAATGTTTCAATACGCCCCCGGGTGGGCTCGAACCACCAACCTTTCGGTTAACAGCCGAACGCGCTAACCAATTGCGCCACGGAGGCTTGATTGTTTCCTTAGTTTCGCTATAAAGAGGAATTATTATGATTACTGATCGTGAAATCTTTTTTCTTCCCATTTTTTAATTTAGGATCATTAATATGATGAATTTCGTTACTTGCTTTGTTTCTTTTATAAATAAAAATGTTTCTATACGCCACCGGGTGGGCTCGAGCCACCAACCTTTCGGTTAACAGCCGAACGCGCTAGCCGATTGCGCCACGGGGGCTTGATATGTTGCTTAGTTTCGCCGTAGATAGGAATTATCTTGACCAGTGATCGTAAAAGTGTTTTTCCTGCAATAATGTCTAACTTGCACAAATGAACTATAAAAGGACACGATGTGTAAACGAAGTGTAAATCAAAGTATCTGCTTATAATATTTTACAATTTTCGTTAAAGTAAATATTCTGGTTGATTGGTGAAAAAAAAGGAATTCAAACATCAATATATATTAATAAATTCATCGCATTTTTTACTGTTATTTTTAAACTAGTATAATTAGTATAAGAAATTACGTTGCTTGCTATGTTTCTTTTATAAAAGGAAAGAAAAGTGTTTCGATACGCCCCCGGGTGGGCTCGAACCACCAACCTTTCGGTTAACAGCCGAACGCGCTAGCCGATTGCGCCACGGAGGCTTGATAGGTTGCTTAGTTTCGCCGTAGAAAGGAATTATCTTGACCAGTGATCGTAAAAGTGTTTTTTCTGCAATAATGTCTAACTTTAACAAATGAACAATAAAGGGACGCGATGTGTAAACGAAGAGTAAATCAAAGTATCTGCTTATAATATTTCACAATTTTCGCTAAAGTAAGTATTTGCGTTGATGGTGAAAAAAAAAAAGAAATTCAAATATCGATATATATTAAATTATTCATCGCATTTTTTATTGTTATTTTTAAATTAGCATGATTAATATAAGAAATTACGTTGCTTGCTATGTTTCTATTATAAAAGAAAATAAAGGTGTTTCGATACGCCCCCGGGTGGGCTCGAACCACCAACCTTTCGGTTAACAGCCGAACGCGCTAGCCAATTGCGCCACGGAGGCTTGATTGTTTCCTTAGTTTCGCTATAGAGAGGAATTATCATGATTACTGATCTTGAAAGTTTTTTTCTTCCCATTTTTTAATTTAGGATCATTAATATGATGAATTTCGTTACTTGCTTTGTTTCTTTTATAAATAAAAATGTTTCAATACGCCCCCGGGTGGGCTCGAACCACCAACCTTTCGGTTAACAGCCGAACGCGCTAACCAATTGCGCCACGGAGGCTTGATTGTTTCCTTAGTTTCGCTATAGAGAGGAATTATCATGATTACTGATCTTGAAAGTTTTTTTCTTCCCATTTTTTAATTTAGGATCATTAATATGATGAATTTCGTTACTTGCTTTGTTTCTTTTATAAATTAAAAATGTTTCAATACGCCCCCGGGTGGGCTCGAACCACCAACCTTTCGGTTAACAGCCGAACGCGCTAACCAATTGCGCCACGGAGGCTTGATTGTTTCCTTAGTTTCGCTATAGAGAGGAATTATTATGATTACTGATCGTGAAATCTTTTTTCTTCCCATTTTTTAATTTAGGATCATTAATATGATGAATTTCGTTACTTGCTTTGTTTCTTTTATAAATAAAAATGTTTCTATACGCCACCGGGTGGGCTCGAGCCACCAACCTTTCGGTTAACAGCCGAACGCGCTAGCCGATTGCGCCACGGGGGCTTGATATGCTGCTCAGTTTCGCCGTAGATAGGAATTATCTTGACCAGTGATCGTAAAAGTGTTTTTCCTGCAATAATGTCTAACTTGCACAAATGAACTATAAAAGGACACGATGTGTAAACGAAGTGTAAATCAAAGTATCTGCTTATAATATTTTACAATTTTCGTTAAAGTAAATATTCTGGTTGATTGGTGAAAAAAAAGGAATTCAAACATCAATATATATTAATAAATTCATCGCATTTTTTACTGTTATTTTTAAACTAGTATAATTAGTATAAGAAATTACGTTGCTTGCTATGTTTCTTTTATAAAAGGAAAGAAAAGTGTTTCGATACGCCCCCGGGTGGGCTCGAACCACCAACCTTTCGGTTAACAGCCGAACGCGCTAGCCGATTGCGCCACGGAGGCTTGATAGGTTGCTTAGTTTCGCCGTAGAAAGGAATTATCTTGACCAGTGATCGTAAAAGTGTTTTTTCTGCAATAATGTCTAACTTTAACAAATGAACAATAAAGGGACGCGATGTGTAAACGAAGAGTAAATCAAAGTATCTGCTTATAATATTTCACAATTTTCGCTAAAGTAAGTATTTGCGTTGATGGTGAAAAAAAAAAGAAATTCAAATATCGATATATATTAAATTATTCATCGCATTTTTTATTGTTATTTTTAAATTAGCATGATTAATATAAGAAATTACGTTGCTTGCTATGTTTCTATTATAAAAGAAAATAAAGGTGTTTCGATACGCCCCCGGGTGGGCTCGAACCACCAACCTTTCGGTTAACAGCCGAACGCGCTAGCCAATTGCGCCACGGAGGCTTGATTGTTTCCTTAGTTTCGCTATAGAGAGGAATTATCATGATTACTGATCTTGAAAGTTTTTTTCTTCCCATTTTTTAATTTAGGATCATTAATATGATGAATTTCGTTACTTGCTTTGTTTCTTTTATAAATAAAAATGTTTCAATACGCCCCCGGGTGGGCTCGAACCACCAACCTTTCGGTTAACAGCCGAACGCGCTAACCAATTGCGCCACGGAGGCTTGATTGTTTCCTTAGTTTCGCTATAGAGAGGAATTATTATGATTACTGATCGTGAAATCTTTTTTCTTCCCATTTTTTAATTTAGGATCATTAATATGATGAATTTCGTTACTTGCTTTGTTTCTTTTATAAATAAAAATGTTTGAATACGCCCCCGGGTGGGCTCGAACCACCAACCTTTCGGTTAACAGCCGAACGCGCTACCCAATTGCGCCACGGAGGCTTGATTGTTTCTTTAGTTTCGCTATAGAGAGGAATTATTATGATTACTGATCGTGAAATCTTTTTTCTTCCCATTTTTTAATTTAGGATCATTAATATGATGAATTTCGTTACTTGCTTTGTTTCTTTTATAAATAAAAATGTTTCTATACGCCCCCGGGTGGGCTCGAACCACCACCCTTTCGGTTAACAGCCGAACGCGCTAGCCGATTGCGCCACGGAGGCTTGATAGGTTGCTTAGTTTCGCCGTAGAAAGGAATTATCTTGACCAGTGATCGTAAAAGTGTTTTTCCTGCAATAATGTCTAACTTGCACAAATGAACTATAAAAGGACACGATGTGTAAACGAAGTGTAAATCAAAGTATCTGCTTATAATATTTTACAATTTTCGTTAAAGTAAATATTCTGGTTGATTGGTGAAAAAAAAGGAATTCAAACATCCATATATATTAATAAATTCATCGCATTTTTTACTGTTATTTTTAAACTAGCATAATTAGTATAAGAAATTACGTTGCTTGCTATGTTTCTTTTATAAAAGGAAAGAAAAGTGTTTCGATACGCCCCCGGGTGGGCTCGAACCACCAACCTTTCGGTTAACAGCCGAACGCGCTAGCCAATTGCGCCACGGAGGCTTGATTGTTTCCTTAGTTTCGCTATAGAGAGGAATTATCATGATTACTGATCTTGAAAGTTTTTTTCTTCCCATTTTTTAATTTAGGATCATTAATATGATGAATTTCGTTACTTGCTTTGTTTCTTTTATAAATTAAAAATGTTTCAATACGCCCCCGGGTGGGCTCGAACCACCAACCTTTCGGTTAACAGCCGAACGCGCTAACCAATTGCGCCACGGAGGCTTGATTGTTTCCTTAGTTTCGCTATAGAGAGGAATTTTTATGATTACTGATCGTGAAATCTTTTTTCTTCCCATTTTTTAATTTAGGATCATTAATATGATGAATTTCGTTACTTGCTTTGTTTCTTTTATAAATAAAAATGTTTCTATACGCCACCGGGTGGGCTCGAGCCACCAACCTTTCGGTTAACAGCCGAACGCGCTAGCCGATTGCGCCACGGGGGCTTGATATGTTGCTTAGTTTCGCCGTAGATAGGAATTATCTTGACCAGTGATCGTAAAAGTGTTTTTCCTGCAATAATGTCTAACTTGCACAAATGAACTATAAAAGGACACGATGTGTAAACGAAGTGTAAATCAAAGTATCTGCTTATAATATTTTACAATTTTCGTTAAAGTAAATATTCTGGTTGATTGGTGAAAAAAAAGGAATTCAAACATCAATATATATTAATAAATTCATCGCATTTTTTACTGTTATTTTTAAACTAGTATAATTAGTATAAGAAATTACGTTGCTTGCTATGTTTCTTTTATAAAAGGAAAGAAAAGTGTTTCGATACGCCCCCGGGTGGGCTCGAACCACCAACCTTTCGGTTAACAGCCGAACGCGCTATCCGATTGCGCCACGGAGGCTTGATAGGTTGCTTAGTTTCGCCGTAGAAAGGAATTATCTTGACCAGTGATCGTAAAAATGTTTTTTCTGCAATAATGTCTAACTTTAACAAATGAACAATAAAGGGACGCGATGTGTAAACGAAGAGTAAATCAAAGTATCTGCTTATAATATTTCACAATTTTCGCTAAAGTAAGTATTTGGATGGTGGAAAAAAAAAGAAATTCAAATATCGATATATATTAAATTATTCATCGCATTTTTTATTGTTATTTTTAAATTAGCATGATTAATATAAGAAATTACGTTGCTTGCTATGTTTCTATTATAAAAGAAAATAAAGGTGTTTCGATACGCCCCCGGGTGGGCTCGAACCACCAACCTTTCGGTTAACAGCCGAACGCGCTAGCCAATTGCACCACGGAGAATTGATTGTTTCCTTAGTTTCGCTATAGAGAGGAATTATCATGATTACTGATAGTGAAAGTTTTTTTCTTCCCATTTTTTAATTTAGGATCATTAATATGATGAATTTCGTTACTTGCTTTGTTTCTTTTATAAATAAAAATGTTTCAATACGCCCCCGGGTGGGCTCGAACCACCAACCTTTCGGTTAACAGCCGAACGCGCTAACCAATTGCGCCACGGAGGCTTGATTGTTTCCTTAGTTTCGCTATAGAGAGGAATTATTATGATTACTGATCGTGAAATCTTTTTTCTTCCCATTTTTTAATTTAGGATCATTAATATGATGAATTTCGTTACTTGCTTTGTTTCTTTTATAAATAAAAATGTTTCAATACGCCCCCGGGTGGGCTCGAACCACCAACCTTTCGGTTAACAGCCGAACGCGCTAACCAATTGCGCCACGGAGGCTTGATTGTTTCCTTAGTTTCGCTATAGAGAGGAATTATTATGATTACTGATCGTGAAATCTTTTTTCTTCCCATTTTTTAATTTAGGATCATTAATATGATGAATTTCGTTGCTTGCTATGTTTCTTTTATAAAAGGAAAGAAAAGTGTTTCGATACGCCCCCGGGTGGGCTCGAACCACCAACCTTTCGGTTAACAGCCGAACGCGCTAACCAATTGCGCCACGGAGGCTTGATTGTTTCCTTAGTTTCGCCGTAGAAAGGAATTATCTTGACCAGTGATCGTAAAAGTGTTTTTTTCCTGCAATAATGTCTAACTTTAACAAATGAACAATAAAGGGACGCGATGTGTAAACGAAGAGTAAATCAAAGTATCTGCTTATAATATTTCACAATTTTCGCTAAAGTAAGTATTTGCGTTGATGGTGAAAAAAAAAAAGAAATTCAAATATCGATATATATTAATTAATTCATCGCATTTTTTATTGTTATTTTTAAATTAGCATGATTAATATAAGAAATTACGTTGCTTGCTATGTTTCTATTATAAAAGAAAACAAAGGTGTTTCGATACGCCCCCGGGTGGGCTCGAACCACCAACCTTTCGGTTAACAGCCGAACACGCTAGCCAATTGCACCACGGAGAATTGATTGTTTCCTTAGTTTCGCTATAGAGAGGAATTATCATGATTACTGATAGTGAAAGTTTTTTTCTTCCCATTTTTTAATTTAGGATCATTAATATGATGAATTTCGTTACTTGCTTTGTTTCTTTTATGAATAAAAATGTTTCTATACGCCCCCGGGTGGGCTCGAACCACCAACCTTTCGGTTAACAGCCGAACGCGCTAGCCGATTGCGCCACGGAGGCTTGATAGATTGCTTAGTTTCGCCGTAGAAAGGAATTATCTTGACCAGTGATCGTAAAAGTGTTTTTCCTGCAATAATGTCTAACTTGCACAAATGAACTATAAAAGGACACGATGTGTAAACGAAGTGTAAATCAAAGTATCTGCTTATAATATTTTACAATTTCCGTTAAAGTAAATATTCTGGTTGATTGGTGAAAAAAAAGGAATTCAAACATCAATATATATTAATAAATTCATCGCATTTTTTACTGTTATTTTTAAATTAGCATAATTAGTATAAGAAATTACGTTGCTTGCTATGTTTCTGTTATAAAAGGAAAGAAAAGTGTTTCGATACGCCCCCGGGTGGGCTCGAACCACCAACCTTTCGGTTAACAGCCGAACACGCTAACCAATTGCGCCACGGAGGCTTGATTGTTTCCTTAGTTTCGCTATAGAGAGGAATTATTATGATTACTGATCGTGAAATCTTTTTTCTTCCCATTTTTTAATTTAGGATCATTAATATGATGAATTTCGTTACTTGCTTTGTTTCTTTTATAAATAAAAATGTTTCTATACGCCCCCGGGTGGGCTCGAGCCACCAACCTTTCGGTTAACAGCCGAACGCGCTAGCCGATTGCCCCACGGAGGCTTGATATGTTGCTTAGTTTCGCCGTAGAAAGGAATTATCTTGACCAGTGATCGTAAAAGTGTTTTTCCTGCAATAATGTCTAACTTGCACAAATGAACTATAAAAGGACACGATGTGTAAACGAAGTGTAAATCAAAGTATCTGCTTATAATATTTTACAATTTCCGTTAAAGTAAATATTCTGGTTGATTGGTGAAAAAAAAGGAATTCAAACATCAATATATATTAATAAATTCATCGCATTTTTTACTGTTATTTTTAAATTAGCATAATTAGTATAAGAAATTACGTTGCTTGCTATGTTTCTTTTATAAAAGGAAAGAAAAGTGTTTCGATACGCCCCCGGGTGGGCTCGAACCACCAACCTTTCGGTTAACAGCCGAACGCGCTAGCCAATTGCGCCACGGAGGCTTGATTGTTTCCTTAGTTTCGCTATAGAGAGGAATTATCATGATTACTGATCTTGAAAGTTTTTTTCTTCCCATTTTTTAATTTAGGATCATTAATATGATGAATTTCGTTACTTGCTTTGTTTCTTTTATAAATTAAAAATGTTTCAATACGCCCCCGGGTGGGCTCGAACCACCAACCTTTCGGTTAACAGCCGAACGCGCTAACCAATTGCGCCACGGAGGCTTGATTGTTTCCTTAGTTTCGCTATAGAGAGGAATTATTATGATTACTGATCGTGAAATCTTTTTTCTTCCCATTTTTTAATTTAGGATCATTAATATGATGAATTTCGTTACTTGCTTTGTTTCTTTTATAAATAAAAATGTTTCTATACGCCCCCGGGTGGGCTCGAGCCACCAACCTTTCGGTTAACAGCCGAACGCGCTAGCCGATTGCGCCACGGAGGCTTGATATGTTGCTTAGTTTCGCCGTAGAAAGGAATTATCTTGACCAGTGATCGTAAAAGTGTTTTTCCTGCAATAATGTCTAACTTGCACAAATGAACTATAAAAGGACACGATGTGTAAACGAAGTGTAAATCAAAGTATCTGCTTATAATATTTTACAATTTTCGTTAAAGTAAATATTCTGGTCTATTGGTGAAAAAAAAGGAATTCAAACATCAATATATATTAATAAATTCATCGCATTTTTTACTGTTATTTTTAAACTAGCATAATTAGTATAAGAAATTACGTTGCTTGCTATGTTTCTGTTATAAAAGGAAAGAAAAGTGTTTCGATACGCCCCCGGGTGGGCTCGAACCACCAACCTTTCGGTTAACAGCCGAACGCGCTAGCCAATTGCGCCACGGAGGCTTGATTGTTTCCTTAGTTTCGCTATAGAGAGGAATTATCATGATTACTGATCTTGAAAGTTTTTTTCTTCCCATTTTTTAATTTAGGATCATTGATATGATGAATTTCGTTACTTGCTTTGTTTCTTTTATAAATAAAAATGTTTCAATACGCCCCCGGGTGGGCTCGAACCACCAACCTTTCGGTTAACAGCCGAACGCGCTAACCAATTGCGCCACGGAGGCTTGATTGTTTCCTTAGTTTCGCTATAGAGAGGAATTATTATGATTACTGATCGTGAAATCTTTTTTCTTCCCATTTTTTAATTTAGGATCATTAATATGATGAATTTCGTTACTTGCTTTGTTTCTTTTATAAATAAAAATGTTTCTATACGCCCCCGGGTGGGCTCGAGCCACCAACCTTTCGGTTAACAGCCGAACGCACTAGCCGATTGCGCCACGGAGGCTTGATATGTTGCTTAGTTTCGCCGTAGAAAGGAATTATCTTGACCAGTGATCGTAAAAGTGTTTTTCCTGCAATAATGTCTAACTTGCACAAATGAACTATAAAAGGACACGATGTGTAAACGAAGTGTAAATCAAAGTATCTGCTTATAATATTTTACAATTTTTGTTAAAGTAAATATTCTGGTTGATTGGTGAAAAAAAAGGAATTCAAACATCAATATATATTAATAAATTCATCGCATTTTTTACTGTTATTTTTAAATTAGCATAATTAGTATAAGAAATTACGTTGCTTGCTATGTTTCTTTTATAAAAGGAAAGAAAAGTGTTTCGATACGCCCCCGGGTGGGCTCGAACCACCAACCTTTCGGTTAACAGCCGAACGCGCTAACCAATTGCGCCACGGAGGCTTGATTGTTTCCTTAGTTTCGCTATAGAGAGGAATTATTATGATTACTGATCGTGAAATCTTTTTTCTTCCCATTTTTTAATTTAGGATCATTTATATGATGAATTTCGTTACTTGCTTTGTTTCTTTTATAAATAAAAATGTTTCGATACGCCCCCGGGTGGGCTCGAACCACCAACCTTTCGGTTAACAGCCGAACGCGCTAACCAATTGCGCCACGGAGGCTTGATTGTTTCCTTAGTTTCGCTATAGAGAGGAATTATTATGATTACTGATCGTGAAATCTTTTTTCTTCCTATTTTTTAATTTAGGATCATTAATATGATGAATTTCGTTACTTGCTTTGTTTCTTTTATAAATAAAAATGTTTCTATACGCCCCCGGGTGGGCTCGAGCCACCAACCTTTCGGTTAACAGCCGAACGCACTAGCCGATTGCGCCACGGAGGCTTGATATGTTGCTTAGTTTCGCCGTAGAAAGGAATTATCTTGACCAGTGATCGTAAAAGTGTTTTTCCTGCAATAATGTCTAACTTGCACAAATGAACTATAAAAGGACACGATGTGTAAACGAAGTGTAAATCAAAGTATCTGCTTATAATATTTTACAATTTTCGTTAAAGTAAATATTCTGGTTGATTGGTTAAAAAAAAAGGAATTCAAACATCAATATATATTAATAAATTCATCGCATTTTTTACTGTTATTTTTAAACTAGCATAATTAGTATAAGAAATTACGTTGCTTGCTATGTTTCTTTTATAAAAGGAAAGAAAAGTGTTTCGATACGCCCCCGGGTGGGCTCGAACCACCAACCTTTCGGTTAACAGCCGAACGCGCTAGCCAATTGCGCCACGGAGGCTTGATTGTTTCCTTAGTTTCGCTATAGAGAGGAATTATCATGATTACTGATCTTGAAAGTTTTTTTCTTCCCATTTTTTAATTTAGGATCATTAATATGATGAATTTCGTTACTTGCTTTGTTTCTTTTATAAATTAAAAATGTTTCAATACGCCCCCGGGTGGGCTCGAACCACCAACCTTTCGGTTAACAGCCGAACGCGCTAACCAATTGCGCCACGGAGGCTTGATTGTTTCCTTAGTTTCGCTATAGAGAGGAATTTTTATGATTACTGATCGTGAAATCTTTTTTCTTCCCATTTTTTAATTTAGGATCATTAATATGATGAATTTCGTTACTTGCTTTGTTTCTTTTATAAATAAAAATGTTTCTATACGCCACCGGGTGGGCTCGAGCCACCAACCTTTCGGTTAACAGCCGAACGCGCTAGCCGATTGCGCCACGGGGGCTTGATATGTTGCTTAGTTTCGCCGTAGATAGGAATTATCTTGACCAGTGATCGTAAAAGTGTTTTTCCTGCAATAATGTCTAACTTGCACAAATGAACTATAAAAGGACACGATGTGTAAACGAAGTGTAAATCAAAGTATCTGCTTATAATATTTTACAATTTTCGTTAAAGTAAATATTCTGGTTGATTGGTGAAAAAAAAGGAATTCAAACATCAATATATATTAATAAATTCATCGCATTTTTTACTGTTATTTTTAAACTAGTATAATTAGTATAAGAAATTACGTTGCTTGCTATGTTTCTTTTATAAAAGGAAAGAAAAGTGTTTCGATACGCCCCCGGGTGGGCTCGAACCACCAACCTTTCGGTTAACAGCCGAACGCGCTATCCGATTGCGCCACGGAGGCTTGATAGGTTGCTTAGTTTCGCCGTAGAAAGGAATTATCTTGACCAGTGATCGTAAAAATGTTTTTTCTGCAATAATGTCTAACTTTAACAAATGAACAATAAAGGGACGCGATGTGTAAACGAAGAGTAAATCAAAGTATCTGCTTATAATATTTCACAATTTTCGCTAAAGTAAGTATTTGGATGGTGGAAAAAAAAAGAAATTCAAATATCGATATATATTAAATTATTCATCGCATTTTTTATTGTTATTTTTAAATTAGCATGATTAATATAAGAAATTACGTTGCTTGCTATGTTTCTATTATAAAAGAAAATAAAGGTGTTTCGATACGCCCCCGGGTGGGCTCGAACCACCAACCTTTCGGTTAACAGCCGAACGCGCTAGCCAATTGCACCACGGAGAATTGATTGTTTCCTTAGTTTCGCTATAGAGAGGAATTATCATGATTACTGATAGTGAAAGTTTTTTTCTTCCCATTTTTTAATTTAGGATCATTAATATGATGAATTTCGTTACTTGCTTTGTTTCTTTTATAAATAAAAATGTTTCAATACGCCCCCGGGTGGGCTCGAACCACCAACCTTTCGGTTAACAGCCGAACGCGCTAACCAATTGCGCCACGGAGGCTTGATTGTTTCCTTAGTTTCGCTATAGAGAGGAATTATTATGATTACTGATCGTGAAATCTTTTTTCTTCCCATTTTTTAATTTAGGATCATTAATATGATGAATTTCGTTACTTGCTTTGTTTCTTTTATAAATAAAAATGTTTCAATACGCCCCCGGGTGGGCTCGAACCACCAACCTTTCGGTTAACAGCCGAACGCGCTAACCAATTGCGCCACGGAGGCTTGATTGTTTCCTTAGTTTCGCTATAGAGAGGAATTATTATGATTACTGATCGTGAAATCTTTTTTCTTCCCATTTTTTAATTTAGGATCATTAATATGATGAATTTCGTTGCTTGCTATGTTTCTTTTATAAAAGGAAAGAAAAGTGTTTCGATACGCCCCCGGGTGGGCTCGAACCACCAACCTTTCGGTTAACAGCCGAACGCGCTAACCAATTGCGCCACGGAGGCTTGATTGTTTCCTTAGTTTCGCCGTAGAAAGGAATTATCTTGACCAGTGATCGTAAAAGTGTTTTTTTCCTGCAATAATGTCTAACTTTAACAAATGAACAATAAAGGGACGCGATGTGTAAACGAAGAGTAAATCAAAGTATCTGCTTATAATATTTCACAATTTTCGCTAAAGTAAGTATTTGCGTTGATGGTGAAAAAAAAAAAGAAATTCAAATATCGATATATATTAATTAATTCATCGCATTTTTTATTGTTATTTTTAAATTAGCATGATTAATATAAGAAATTACGTTGCTTGCTATGTTTCTATTATAAAAGAAAACAAAGGTGTTTCGATACGCCCCCGGGTGGGCTCGAACCACCAACCTTTCGGTTAACAGCCGAACACGCTAGCCAATTGCACCACGGAGAATTGATTGTTTCCTTAGTTTCGCTATAGAGAGGAATTATCATGATTACTGATAGTGAAAGTTTTTTTCTTCCCATTTTTTAATTTAGGATCATTAATATGATGAATTTCGTTACTTGCTTTGTTTCTTTTATGAATAAAAATGTTTCTATACGCCCCCGGGTGGGCTCGAACCACCAACCTTTCGGTTAACAGCCGAACGCGCTAGCCGATTGCGCCACGGAGGCTTGATAGATTGCTTAGTTTCGCCGTAGAAAGGAATTATCTTGACCAGTGATCGTAAAAGTGTTTTTCCTGCAATAATGTCTAACTTGCACAAATGAACTATAAAAGGACACGATGTGTAAACGAAGTGTAAATCAAAGTATCTGCTTATAATATTTTACAATTTCCGTTAAAGTAAATATTCTGGTTGATTGGTGAAAAAAAAGGAATTCAAACATCAATATATATTAATAAATTCATCGCATTTTTTACTGTTATTTTTAAATTAGCATAATTAGTATAAGAAATTACGTTGCTTGCTATGTTTCTGTTATAAAAGGAAAGAAAAGTGTTTCGATACGCCCCCGGGTGGGCTCGAACCACCAACCTTTCGGTTAACAGCCGAACACGCTAACCAATTGCGCCACGGAGGCTTGATTGTTTCCTTAGTTTCGCTATAGAGAGGAATTATTATGATTACTGATCGTGAAATCTTTTTTCTTCCCATTTTTTAATTTAGGATCATTAATATGATGAATTTCGTTACTTGCTTTGTTTCTTTTATAAATAAAAATGTTTCTATACGCCCCCGGGTGGGCTCGAGCCACCAACCTTTCGGTTAACAGCCGAACGCGCTAGCCGATTGCCCCACGGAGGCTTGATATGTTGCTTAGTTTCGCCGTAGAAAGGAATTATCTTGACCAGTGATCGTAAAAGTGTTTTTCCTGCAATAATGTCTAACTTGCACAAATGAACTATAAAAGGACACGATGTGTAAACGAAGTGTAAATCAAAGTATCTGCTTATAATATTTTACAATTTCCGTTAAAGTAAATATTCTGGTTGATTGGTGAAAAAAAAGGAATTCAAACATCAATATATATTAATAAATTCATCGCATTTTTTACTGTTATTTTTAAATTAGCATAATTAGTATAAGAAATTACGTTGCTTGCTATGTTTCTTTTATAAAAGGAAAGAAAAGTGTTTCGATACGCCCCCGGGTGGGCTCGAACCACCAACCTTTCGGTTAACAGCCGAACGCGCTAGCCAATTGCGCCACGGAGGCTTGATTGTTTCCTTAGTTTCGCTATAGAGAGGAATTATCATGATTACTGATCTTGAAAGTTTTTTTCTTCCCATTTTTTAATTTAGGATCATTAATATGATGAATTTCGTTACTTGCTTTGTTTCTTTTATAAATTAAAAATGTTTCAATACGCCCCCGGGTGGGCTCGAACCACCAACCTTTCGGTTAACAGCCGAACGCGCTAACCAATTGCGCCACGGAGGCTTGATTGTTTCCTTAGTTTCGCTATAGAGAGGAATTATTATGATTACTGATCGTGAAATCTTTTTTCTTCCCATTTTTTAATTTAGGATCATTAATATGATGAATTTCGTTACTTGCTTTGTTTCTTTTATAAATAAAAATGTTTCTATACGCCCCCGGGTGGGCTCGAGCCACCAACCTTTCGGTTAACAGCCGAACGCGCTAGCCGATTGCGCCACGGAGGCTTGATATGTTGCTTAGTTTCGCCGTAGAAAGGAATTATCTTGACCAGTGATCGTAAAAGTGTTTTTCCTGCAATAATGTCTAACTTGCACAAATGAACTATAAAAGGACACGATGTGTAAACGAAGTGTAAATCAAAGTATCTGCTTATAATATTTTACAATTTTCGTTAAAGTAAATATTCTGGTCTATTGGTGAAAAAAAAGGAATTCAAACATCAATATATATTAATAAATTCATCGCATTTTTTACTGTTATTTTTAAACTAGCATAATTAGTATAAGAAATTACGTTGCTTGCTATGTTTCTGTTATAAAAGGAAAGAAAAGTGTTTCGATACGCCCCCGGGTGGGCTCGAACCACCAACCTTTCGGTTAACAGCCGAACGCGCTAGCCAATTGCGCCACGGAGGCTTGATTGTTTCCTTAGTTTCGCTATAGAGAGGAATTATCATGATTACTGATCTTGAAAGTTTTTTTCTTCCCATTTTTTAATTTAGGATCATTGATATGATGAATTTCGTTACTTGCTTTGTTTCTTTTATAAATAAAAATGTTTCAATACGCCCCCGGGTGGGCTCGAACCACCAACCTTTCGGTTAACAGCCGAACGCGCTAACCAATTGCGCCACGGAGGCTTGATTGTTTCCTTAGTTTCGCTATAGAGAGGAATTATTATGATTACTGATCGTGAAATCTTTTTTCTTCCCATTTTTTAATTTAGGATCATTAATATGATGAATTTCGTTACTTGCTTTGTTTCTTTTATAAATAAAAATGTTTCTATACGCCCCCGGGTGGGCTCGAGCCACCAACCTTTCGGTTAACAGCCGAACGCACTAGCCGATTGCGCCACGGAGGCTTGATATGTTGCTTAGTTTCGCCGTAGAAAGGAATTATCTTGACCAGTGATCGTAAAAGTGTTTTTCCTGCAATAATGTCTAACTTGCACAAATGAACTATAAAAGGACACGATGTGTAAACGAAGTGTAAATCAAAGTATCTGCTTATAATATTTTACAATTTTTGTTAAAGTAAATATTCTGGTTGATTGGTGAAAAAAAAGGAATTCAAACATCAATATATATTAATAAATTCATCGCATTTTTTACTGTTATTTTTAAATTAGCATAATTAGTATAAGAAATTACGTTGCTTGCTATGTTTCTTTTATAAAAGGAAAGAAAAGTGTTTCGATACGCCCCCGGGTGGGCTCGAACCACCAACCTTTCGGTTAACAGCCGAACGCGCTAACCAATTGCGCCACGGAGGCTTGATTGTTTCCTTAGTTTCGCTATAGAGAGGAATTATTATGATTACTGATCGTGAAATCTTTTTTCTTCCCATTTTTTAATTTAGGATCATTTATATGATGAATTTCGTTACTTGCTTTGTTTCTTTTATAAATAAAAATGTTTCGATACGCCCCCGGGTGGGCTCGAACCACCAACCTTTCGGTTAACAGCCGAACGCGCTAACCAATTGCGCCACGGAGGCTTGATTGTTTCCTTAGTTTCGCTATAGAGAGGAATTATTATGATTACTGATCGTGAAATCTTTTTTCTTCCTATTTTTTAATTTAGGATCATTAATATGATGAATTTCGTTACTTGCTTTGTTTCTTTTATAAATAAAAATGTTTCTATACGCCCCCGGGTGGGCTCGAGCCACCAACCTTTCGGTTAACAGCCGAACGCACTAGCCGATTGCGCCACGGAGGCTTGATATGTTGCTTAGTTTCGCCGTAGAAAGGAATTATCTTGACCAGTGATCGTAAAAGTGTTTTTCCTGCAATAATGTCTAACTTGCACAAATGAACTATAAAAGGACACGATGTGTAAACGAAGTGTAAATCAAAGTATCTGCTTATAATATTTTACAATTTTCGTTAAAGTAAATATTCTGGTTGATTGGTTAAAAAAAAAGGAATTCAAACATCAATATATATTAATAAATTCATCGCATTTTTTACTGTTATTTTTAAACTAGCATAATTAGTATAAGAAATTACGTTGCTTGCTATGTTTCTTTTATAAAAGGAAAGAAAAGTGTTTCGATACGCCCCCGGGTGGGCTCGAACCACCAACCTTTCGGTTAACAGCCGAACGCGCTAACCAATTGCTCCACGGAGTCTTGATTGTTTCCTTAGTTTCGCCGTAGAACCGTAGAAAGGAATTATCTTGACCAGTGATCGTAAAAGTGTTTTTTTTCTGCAATAATGTCTAACTTTAACAAATGAACAATAAAGGGACGCGATGTGTAAACGAAGAGTAAATCAAAGTATCTGCTTATAATATTTCACAATTTTCGCTAAAGTAAGTATTTGCGTTGATGGTGAAAAAAAAAAAATTCAAATATCGATATATATTAAATTATTCATCGCATTTTTTATTGTTATTTTTAAATTAGCATGATTAATATAAGAAATTACGTTGCTTGCTATGTTTCTATTATAAAAGAAAATAAAGGTGTTTCGATACGCCCCCGGGTGGGCTCGAACCACCAACCTTTCGGTTAACAGCCGAACGCGCTAGCCAATTGCGCCACGGAGCCTTGATTGTTTCCTTAGTTTCGCTATAGAGAGGAATTATCATGATTACTGATCTTGAAAGTTTCTTTCTTCCCATTTTTTAATTTAGGATCATTAATATGATGAATTTCGTTACTTGCTTTGTTTCTTTTATAAATAAAAATGTTTCAATACGCCCCCGGGTGGGCTCGAACCACCAACCTTTCGGTTAACAGCCGAACGCGCTAACCAATTGCGCCACGGAGGCTTGATTGTTTCCTTAGTTTCGCCATAGAGAGGAATTATTATGATTACTGATCGTGAAATCTTTTTTCTTCCCATTTTTGAATTTAGGATCATTAATATGATGAATTTCGTTACTTGCTTTGTTTCTTTTATAAATAAAAATGTTTCTATACGCCCCCGGGTGGGCTCGAACCACCAACCTTTCGGTTAACAGCCGAACGCGCTAACCAATTGCGCCACGGAGGCTTGATTGTTTTCTTAGTTTCGCTATAGAGAGGAATTATTATGATTACTGATCGTGAAATCTTTTTTCTTCCCATTTTTTAATTTAGGATCATTAATATGATGAATTTCGTTACTTGCTTTGTTTCTTTTATAAATAAAAATGTTTCAATACGCCCCCGGGTGGGCTCGAACCACCAACCTTTCGGTTAACAGCCGAACGCGCTAACCAATTGCGCCACGGAGGCTTGATTGTTTCCTTAGTTTCGCCATAGAGAGGAATTATTATGATTACTGATCGTGAAATCTTTTTTCTTCCCATTTTTGAATTTAGGATCATTAATATGATGAATTTCGTTACTTGCTTTGTTTCTTTTATAAATAAAAATGTTTCTATACGCCCCCGGGTGGGCTCGAACCACCAACCTTTCGGTTAACAGCCGAACGCGCTAACCAATTGCGCCACGGAGGCTTGATTGTTTTCTTAGTTTCGCTATAGAGAGGAATTATTATGATTACTGATCGTGAAATCTTTTTTCTTCCCATTTTTTAATTTAGGATCATTAATATGATGAATTTCGTTACTTGCTTTGTTTCTTTTATAAATAAAAATGTTTCAATACGCCCCCGGGTGGGCTCGAACCACCAACCTTTCGGTTAACAGCCGAACGCGCTAACCAATTGCGCCACGGAGGCTTGATTGTTTCCTTAGTTTCGCCATAGAGAGGAATTATTATGATTACTGATCGTGAAATCTTTTTTCTTCCCATTTTTGAATTTAGGATCATTAATATGATGAATTTCGTTACTTGCTTTGTTTCTTTTATAAATAAAAATGTTTCTATACGCCCCCGGGTGGGCTCGAACCACCAACCTTTCGGTTAACAGCCGAACGCGCTAGCCGATTGCGCCACGGAGGCTTGATAGGTTGCTTAGTTTCGCCGTAGAAAGGAATTATCTTGACCAGTGATCGTAAAAGTGTTTTTCCTGCAATAATGTCTAACTTGCACAAATGAACTATAAAAGGACACGATGTGTAAACGAAGTGTAAATCAAAGTATCTGCTTATAATATTTTACAATTTTCGTTAAAGTAAATATTCTGGTTGATTGGTGAAAAAAAAGAAATTCAAATATCGATATATATTAATTAATTCATCGCATTTTTTATTGTTATTTTTAAATTAGCATGATTAATATAAGAAATTACGTTGCTTGCTATGTTTCTATTATAAAAGAAAATAAAGGTGTTTCGGTACGCCCCCGGGTGGGCTCGAACCACCAACCTTTCGGTTAACAGCCGAACGCGCTAGCCAATTGCACCACGGAGAATTGATTGTTTCCTTAGTTTCGCTATAGAGAGGAATTATCATGATTACTGATAGTGAAAGTTTTTTTCTTCCCATTTTTTAATTTAGGATCATTAATATGATGAATTTCGTTACTTGCTTTGTTTCTTTTATAAATAAAAATGTTTCTATACGCCCCCGGGTGGGCTCGAACCACCAACCTTTCGGTTAACAGCCGAACGCGCTAGCCGATTGCGCCACGGAGGCTTGATAGGTTGCTTAGTTTCGCCGTAGAAAGGAATTATCTTGACCAGTGATCGTAAAAGTGTTTTTCCTGCAATAATGTCTAACTTGCACAAATGAACTATAAAAGGACACGATGTGTAAATCAAAGTATCTGCTTATAATATTTTACAATTTTCGTTAAAGTAAATATTCTGTTTGATTGGTGAAAAAAAAGGAATTCAAACATCAATATATATTAATAAATTCATCGCATTTTTTACTGTTATTTTTAAATTAGCATAATTAGTATAAGAAATTACGTTGCTTGCTATGTTTCTGTTATAAAAGGAAAGAAAAGTGTTTCGATACGCCCCCGGGTGGGCTCGAACCACCAACCTTTCGGTTAACAGCCGAACGCGCTAGCCAATTGCGCCACGGAGGCTTGATTGTTTCCTTAGTTTCGCTATAGAGAGGAATTATCATGATTACTGATCTTGAAAGTTTTTTTCTTCCCATTTTTTAATTTAGGATCATTAATATGATGAATTTCGTTACTTGCTTTGTTTCTTTTATAAATAAAAATGTTTCAATACGCCCCCGGGTGGGCTCGAACCACCAACCTTTCGGTTAACAGCCGAACGCGCTAACCAATTGCGCCACGGAGGCTTGATTGTTTCCTTAGTTTCGCTATAGAGAGGAATTATTATGATTACTGATCGTGAAATCTTTTTTCTTCCCATTTTTTAATTTAGGATCATTAATATGATGAATTTCGTTACTTGCTTTGTTTCTTTTATAAATAAAAATGTTTCTATACGCCCCCGGGTGGGCTCGAACCAGCAACCTTTCGGTTAACAGCCGAACGCGCTAGCCGATTGCGCCACGGAGGCTTGATAGGTTGCTTAGTTTCGCCGTAGAAAGGAATTATCTTGACCAGTGATCGTAAAAGTGTTTTTCCTGCAATAATGTCTAACTTGCACAAATGAACTATAAAAGGACACGATGTGTAAACGAAGTGTAAATCAAAGTATCTGCTTATAATATTTCACAATTTTCGCTAAAGTAAGTATTTGCGTTGATGGTGAAAAAAAAAAGAAATTCAAATATCGATATATATTAATTAATTCATCGCATTTTTTATTGTTATTTTTAAATTAGCATGATTAATATAAGAAATTACGTTGCTTGCTATGTTTCTATTATAAAAAAAAATAAAGGTGTTTCGATACGCCCCCGGGTGGGCTCGAACCACCAACCTTTCGGTTAACAGCCGAACGCGCTAGCCAATTGCACCACGGAGAATTGATTGTTTTCTTAGTTTCGCTATAGAGAGGAATTATCATGATTACTGATAGTGAAAGTTTTTTTCTTCCCATTTTTTAATTTAGGATCATTAATATGATGAATTTCGTTACTTGCTTTGTTTCTTTTATAAATAAAAATGTTTCTATACGCCCCCGGGTGGGCTCGAACCACCAACCTTTCGGCTAACAGCCGAACGCGCTAGCCGATTGCGCCACGGAGGCTTGATAGGTTGCTTAGTTTCGCCGTAGAAAGGAATTATCTTGACCAGTGATCGTAAAAGTGTTTTTCCTGCAATAATGTCTAACTTGCACAAATGAACTATAAAAGGACACGATGTGTAAACGAAGTGTAAATCAAAGTATCTGCTTATATTATTTTACAATTTTCGTTAAAGTAAATATTCTGGTTGATTGGTGAAAAAAAAGGAATTCAAACATCAATATATATTAATAAATTCATCGCATTTTTTACTGTTATTTTTAAATTAGTATAAGAAATTACGTTGCTTGCTATGTTTCTTTTATAAAAGGAAAGAAAAGTGTTTCGATACGCCCCCGGGTGGGCTCGAACCACCAACCTTTCGGTTAACAGCCGAACGCGCTAGCCAATTGCGCCACGGAGGCTTGTTTGTTTCCTTAGTTTCGCTATAGAGAGGAATTATCATGATTACTGATCTTGAAAGTTTTTTTCTTCCCATTTTTTAATTTAGGATCATTAATATGATGAATTTCGTTACTTGCTTTGTTTCTTTTATAAATAAAAATGTTTCTATACGCCCCCGGGTGGGCTCGAACCACCAACCTTTCGGCTAACAGCCGAACGCGCTAGCCGATTGCGCCACGGAGGCTTGATAGGTTGCTTAGTTTCGCCGTAGAAAGGAATTATCTTGACCAGTGATCGTAAAAGTGTTTTTCCTGCAATAATGTCTAACTTGCACAAATGAACTATAAAAGGACACGATGTGTAAACGAAGTGTAAATCAAAGTATCTGCTTATATTATTTTACAATTTTCGTTAAAGTAAATATTCTGGTTGATTGGTGAAAAAAAAGGAATTCAAACATCAATATATATTAATAAATTCATCGCATTTTTTACTGTTATTTTTAAATTAGTATAAGAAATTACGTTGCTTGCTATGTTTCTTTTATAAAAGGAAAGAAAAGTGTTTCGATACGCCCCCGGGTGGGCTCGAACCACCAACCTTTCGGTTAACAGCCGAACGCGCTAGCCAATTGCGCCACGGAGGCTTGTTTGTTTCCTTAGTTTCGCTATAGAGAGGAATTATCATGATTACTGATCTTGAAAGTTTTTTTCTTCCCATTTTTTAATTTAGGATCATTAATATGATGAATTTCGTTACTTGCTTTGTTTCTTTTATAAATAAAAATGTTTCAATACGCCCCCGGGTGGGCTCGAACCACCAACCTTTCGGTTAACAGCCGAACGCGCTAGCCGATTGCGCCACGGAGGCTTGATAGGTTGCTTAGTTTCGCCGTAGAAAGGAATTATCTTGACCAGTGATCGTAAAAGTGTTTTTCCTGCAATAATGTCTAACTTGCACAAATGAACTATAAAAGGACGCGATGTGTAAACGAAGTGTAAATCAAAGTATCTGCTTATAATATTTTACAATTTTCGTTAAAGTAAATATTCTGATTGATTGGTGAAAAAAAAGGAATTCAAACATGAATATATATTAATAAATTCATCGCATTTTTTACTGTTATTTTTAAACTAGCATAATTAGTATAAGAAATTACGTTGCTTGCTATGTTTCTTTTATAAAAGGAAAGAAAAGTGTTTCGATACGCCCCCGGGTGGGCTCGAACCACCAACCTTTCGGTTAACATCCGAACGCGCTAACCAATTGCGCCACGGAGGCTTGATTGTTTCCTTAGTTTCGCCGTAGAAAGGAATTATCTTGACCAGTGATCGTAAAAGTGTTTTTTTCCTGCAATAATGTCTAACTTTAACAAATGAACAATAAAGGGACGCGATGTGTAAACGAAGAGTAAATCAAAGTATCTGCTTATAATATTTCACAATTTTCGCTAAAGTAAGTATTTGCGTTGATGGTGAAAAAAAAAAGAAATTCAAATATCGATATATATTAATTAATTCATCGCATTTTTTATTGTTATTTTTAAATTAGCATGATTAATATAAGAAATTACGTTGCTTGCTATGTTTCTATTATAAAAAAAAATAAAGGTGTTTCGATACGCCCCCGGGTGGGCTCGAACCACCAACCTTTCGGTTAACAGCCGAACGCGCTAGCCAATTGCACCACGGAGAATTGATTGTTTTCTTAGTTTCGCTATAGAGAGGAATTATCATGATTACTGATAGTGAAAGTTTTTTTCTTCCCATTTTTTAATTTAGGATCATTAATATGATGAATTTCGTTACTTGCTTTGTTTCTTTTATAAATAAAAATGTTTCTATACGCCCCCGGGTGGGCTCGAACCACCAACCTTTCGGCTAACAGCCGAACGCGCTAGCCGATTGCGCCACGGAGGCTTGATAGGTTGCTTAGTTTCGCCGTAGAAAGGAATTATCTTGACCAGTGATCGTAAAAGTGTTTTTCCTGCAATAATGTCTAACTTGCACAAATGAACTATAAAAGGACACGATGTGTAAACGAAGTGTAAATCAAAGTATCTGCTTATATTATTTTACAATTTTCGTTAAAGTAAATATTCTGGTTGATTGGTGAAAAAAAAGGAATTCAAACATCAATATATATTAATAAATTCATCGCATTTTTTACTGTTATTTTTAAATTAGTATAAGAAATTACGTTGCTTGCTATGTTTCTTTTATAAAAGGAAAGAAAAGTGTTTCGATACGCCCCCGGGTGGGCTCGAACCACCAACCTTTCGGTTAACAGCCGAACGCGCTAGCCAATTGCGCCACGGAGGCTTGTTTGTTTCCTTAGTTTCGCTATAGAGAGGAATTATCATGATTACTGATCTTGAAAGTTTTTTTCTTCCCATTTTTTAATTTAGGATCATTAATATGATGAATTTCGTTACTTGCTTTGTTTCTTTTATAAATAAAAATGTTTCAATACGCCCCCGGGTGGGCTCGAACCACCAACCTTTCGGTTAACAGCCGAACGCGCTAACCAATTGCGCCACGGAGGCTTGATTGTTTCCTTAGTTTCGCTATAGAGAGGAATTATTATGATTACTGATCGTGAAATCTTTTTTCTTCCCATTTTTTAATTTAGGATCATTAATATGATGAATTTCGTTACTTGCTTTGTTTCTTTTATAAATAAAAATGTTTCTATACGCCCCCGGGTGGGCTCGAACCACCAACCTTTCGGTTAACAGCCGAACGCGCTAGCCGATTGCGCCACGGAGGCTTGATAGGTTGCTTAGTTTCGCCGTAGAAAGGAATTATCTTGACCAGTGATCGTAAAAGTGTTTTTCCTGCAATAATGTCTAACTTGCACAAATGAACTATAAAAGGACGCGATGTGTAAACGAAGTGTAAATCAAAGTATCTGCTTATAATATTTTACAATTTTCGTTAAAGTAAATATTCTGATTGATTGGTGAAAAAAAAGGAATTCAAACATCAATATATATTAATAAATTCATCGCATTTTTTACTGTTATTTTTAAACTAGCATAATTAGTATAAGAAATTACGTTGCTTGCTATGTTTCTTTTATAAATGGAAAGAAAAGTGTTTCGATACGCCCCCGGGTGGGCTCGAACCACCAACCTTTCGGTTAACAGCCGAACGCGCTAACCAATTGCGCCACGGAGGCTTGATTGTTTCCTTAGTTTCGCTATAGAGAGGAATTATTATGATTACTGATCGTGAAATCTTTTTTCTTCCCATTTTTTAATTTAGGATCATTAATATGATGAATTTCGTTACTTGCTTTGTTTCTTTTTTAAATAAAAATGTTTCTATACGCCCCCGGGTGGGCTCGAACCACCAACCTTTCGGTTAACAGCCGAACGCGCTAGCCGATTGCGCCACGGAGGCTTGATAGGTTGCTTAGTTTCGCCGTAGAAAGGAATTATCTTGACCAGTGATCGTAAAAGTGTTTTTCCTGCAATAATGTCTAACTTGCACAAATGAACTATAAAAGGACGCGACGTGTAAACGAAGTGTAAATCAAAGTATCTGCTTATAATATTTTACAATTTTCGTTAAAGTAAATATTCTGATTGATTGGTGAAAAAAAAGGAATTCAAACATCAATATATATTAATAAATTCATCGCATTTTTTACTGTTATTTTTAAATTAGCATAATTAGTATAAGAAATTACGTTGCTTGCTATGTTTCTTTTATAAAAGGAAAGAAAAGTGTTTCGATACGCCCCCGGGTGGGCTCGAACCACCAACCTTTCGGTTAACAGCCGAACGCTCTAGCCAACTGCGCCACGGAGGCTTGATTGTTTCCTTAGTTTCGCTATAGAGAGGAATTATCATGATTACTGATCTTGAAAGTTTTTTTCTTCCCATTTTTTAATTTAGGATCATTAATATGATGAATTTCGTTACTTGCTTTGTTTCTTTTATAAATTAAAAATGTTTCAATACGCCCCCGGGTGGGCTCGAACCACCAACCTTTCGGTTAACAGCCGAACGCGCTAACCAATTGCGCCACGGAGGCTTGATTGTTTCCTTAGTTTCGCTATAGAGAGGAATTATTATGATTACTGATCGTGAAATCTTTTTTCTTCCCATTTTTTAATTTAGGATCATTAATATGATGAATTTCGTTACTTGCTTTGTTTCTTTTATAAATAAAAATGTTCTTACGCCACCGGGTGGGCTCGAGCCACCAACCTTTCGGTTAACAGCCGAACGCGCTAGCCGATTGCGCCACGGAGGCTTGATATGTTGCTTAGTTTCGCCGTAGAAAGGAATTATCTTGACCAGTGATCGTAAAAGTGTTTTTCCTGCAATATTGTCTAACTTGCACAAATGAACTATAAAAGGACACGATGTGTAAACGAAGTGTAAATCAAAGTATCTGCTTATAATATTTTACAATTTTCGTTAAAGTAAATATTCTGGTTGATTGGTGAAAAAAAAGGAATTCAAACATCAATATATATTAATAAATTCATCGCATTTTTTACTGTTATTTTTGAATTAGCATAATTAGTATAAGAAATTACGTTGCTTGCTATGTTTCTTTTATAAAAGGAAAGAAAAGTGTTTCGATACGCCCCCGGGTGGGCTCGAACCACCAACCTTTCGGTTAACAGCCGAACGCGCTAGCCAATTGCGCCACGGAGGCTTGATTGTTTCCTTAGTTTCGCTATAGAGAGGAATTATCATGATTACTGATCTTGAAAGTTTTTTTCTTCCCATTTTTTAATTTAGGATCATTAATATGATGAATTTCGTTACTTGCTTTGTTTCTTTTATAAATAAAAATGTTTCAATACGCCCCCGGGTGGGCTCGAACCACCAACCTTTCGGTTAACAGCCGAACGCGCTAACCAATTGCGCCACGGAGGCTTGATTGTTTCCTTAGTTTCGCTATAGAGAGGAATTATTATGATTACTGATCGTGAAATCTTTTTTCTTCCCATTTTTTAATTTAGGATCATTAATATGATGAATTTCGTTACTTGCTTTGTTTCTTTTATAAATAAAAGTGTTTCGATACGCCCCCGGGTGGGCTCGAACCACCAACCTTTCGCTTAACAGCCGAACGCGCTAACCAATTGCGCCACGGAGGCTTGATTGTTTCCTTAGTTTCGCCGTAGAAAGGAATTATCTTGACCAGTGATCGTAAAAGTGTTTTTTTCCTGCAATAATGTCTAACTTTAACAAATGAACAATAAAGGGACGCGATGTGTAAACGAAGAGTAAATCAAAGTATCTGCTTATAATATTTCACAATTTTCGCTAAAGTTAGTATTTGCGTTGATGGTGAGAAAAAAAAGAAATTCAAATATCGATATCTATTAATTAATTCATCGCATTTTTTATTGTTATTTTTAAATTAGCATGATTAATATAAGAAATTACGTTGCTTGCTATGTTTCTATTATAAAAGAAAATAAAGGTGTTTCGATACGCCCCCGGGTGGGCTCGAACCACCAACCTTTCGGTTAACAGCCGAACGCGCTAGCCAATTGCACCACGGAGAATTGATTGTTTCCTTAGTTTCGCTATAGAGAGGAATTATCATGATTACTGATAGTGAAAGTTTTTTTCTTCCCATTTTTTAATTTAGGATCATTAATATGATGAATTTCGTTACTTGCTTTGTTTCTTTTATAAATAAAAATGTTTCTATACGCCCCCGGGTGGGCTCGAACCACCAACCTTTCGGTTAACAGCCGAACGCGCTAGCCGATTGCGCCACGGAGTCTTGATAGCTTGCTTAGTTTCGCCGTAGAAAGGAATTATCTTGACCAGTGATCGTAAAAGTGTTTTTCCTGCAATAATGTCTAACTTGCACAAATGAACTATAAAAGGACACGATGTGTAAACGAAGTGTAAATCAAAGTATCTGCTTATAATATTTTACAATTTTCGTTAAAGTAAATATTCTGGTTGATTGGTGAAAAAAAAGGAATTCAAACATCAATATATATTAATAAATTCATCGCATTTTTTACTGTTATTTTTAAATTAGCATAATTAGTATAAGAAATTACGTTGCTTGCTATGTTTCTTTTATAAAAGGAAAGAAAAGTGTTTCGATACGCCCCCGGGTGGGCTCGAACCACCAACCTTTCGGTTAACAGCCGAACGCGCTAGCCAATTGCGCCACGGAGGCTTGATTGTTTCCTTAGTTTCGCTATAGAGAGGAATTATCATGATTACTGATCTTGAAAGTTTTTTTCTTCCCATTTTTTAATTTAGGATCATTAATATGATGAATTTCGTTACTTGCTTTGTTTCTTTTATAAATAAAAATGTTTCAATACGCCCCCGGGTGGGCTCGAACCACCAACCTTTCGGTTAACAGCCGAACGCGCTAACCAATTGCGCCACGGAGGCTTGATTGTTTCCTTAGTTTCGCTATAGAGAGGAATTATTATGATTACTGATCGTGAAATCTTTTTTCTTCCCATTTTTTAATTTAGGATCATTAATATGATGAATTTCGTTACTTGCTTTGTTTCTTTTATAAATAAAAATGTTTCTATACGCCACCGGGTGGGCTCGAGCCACCAACCTTTCGGTTAACAGCCGAACGCGCTAGCCGATTGCGCCACGGAGGCTTGATATGTTGCTTAGTTTCGCCGTAGAAAGGAATTATCTTGGCCAGTGATCGTAAAAGTGTTTTTCTTGCAATATTGTCTAACTTGCACAAATGAACTATAAAAGGACACGATGTGTAAACGAAGTGTAAATCAAAGTATCTGCTTATAATATTTTACAATTTTCGTTAAAGTAAATATTCTGGTTGATTGGTGAAAAAAAAGGAATTCAAACATCAATATATATTAATAAATTCATCGCATTTTTTACTGTTATTTTTGAATTAGCATAATTAGTATAAGAAATTACGTTGCTTGCTATGTTTCTTTTATAAAAGGAAAGAAAAGTGTTTCGATACGCCGCCGGGTGGGCTCGAACCACCAACCTTTCGGTTAACAGCCGAACGCGCTAGCCAATTGCGCCACGGAGGCTTGATTGTTTCCTTAGTTTCGCTATAGAGAGGAATTATCATGATTACTGATCTTGAAAGTTTTTTTCTTCCCATTTTTTAATTTAGGATCATTAATATGATGAATTTCGTTACTTGCTTTGTTTCTTTTATAAATAAAAATGTTTCAATACGCCCCCGGGTGGGCTCGAACCACCAACCTTTCGGTTAACAGCCGAACGCGCTAACCAATTGCGCCACGGAGGCTTGATTGTTTCCTTAGTTTCGCTATAGAGAGGAATTATTATGATTACTGATCGTGAAATCTTTTTTCTTCCCATTTTTTAATTTAGGATCATTAATATGATGAATTTCGTTACTTGCTTTGTTTCTTTTATAAATAAAAATGTTTCTATACGCCACCGGGTGGGCTCGAGCCACCAACCTTTCGGTTAACAGCCGAACGTGCTAGCCGATTGCGCCACGGAGGCTTGATATGTTGCTTAGTTTCGCCGTAGAAAGGAATTATCTTGACCAGTGATCGTAAAAGTGTTTTTCCTGCAATAATGTCTAACTTGCACAAATGAACTATAAAAGGACACGATGTGTAAACGAAGTGTAAATCAAAGTATCTGCTTATAATATTTTACAATTTTCGTTAAAGTAAATATTCTGGTTGATTGGTGAAAAAAAAGGAATTCAAACATCAATATATATTAATAAATTCATCGCATTTTTTACTGTTATTTTTAAACTAGCATAATTAGTATAAGAAATTACGTTGCTTGCTATGTTTCTTTTATAAAAGAAAAGAAAAGTGTTTCGATACGCCCCCGGGTGGGCTCGAACCACCAACCTTTCGGTTAACAGCCGAACGCGCTAACCAATTGCGCCACGGAGGCTTGATTGTTTCCTTAGTTTCGCCGTAGAAAGGAATTATCTTGACCAGTGATCGTAAAAGTGTTTTTTTCCTGCAATAATGTCTAACTTTAACAAATGAACAATAAAGGGACGCGATGTGTAAACGAAGAGTAAATCAAAGTATCTGCTTATAATATTTCACAATTTTCGCTAAAGTAAGTATTTGCGTTGATGGTGAAAAAAAAAAGAAATTCAAATATCGATATATATTAATTAATTCATCGCATTTTTTATTGTTATTTTTAAATTAGCATGATTAATATAAGAAATTACGTTGCTTGCTATGTTTCTATTATAAAAGAAAATAAAGGTGTTTCGATACGCCCCCGGGTGGGCTCGAACCACCAACCTTTCGGTTAACAGCCGAACGCGCTAGCCAATTGCACCACGGAGAATTGATTGTTTCCTTAGTTTCGCTATAGAGAGGAATTATCATGATTACTGATAGTGAAAGTTTTTTTCTTCCCATTTTTTAATTTAGGATCATTAATATGATGAATTTCGTTACTTGCTTTGTTTCTTTTATAAATAAAAATGTTTCTATACGCCCCCGGGTGGGCTCGAACCACCAACCTTTCGGTTAACAGCCGAACGCGCTAGCCGATTGCGCCACGGAGTCTTGATAGCTTGCTTAGTTTCGCCGTAGAAAGGAATTATCTTGACCAGTGATCGTAAAAGTGTTTTTCCTGCAATAATGTCTAACTTGCACAAATGAACTATAAAAGGACACGATGTGTAAACGAAGTGTAAATCAAAGTATCTGCTTATAATATTTTACAATTTTCGTTAAAGTAAATATTCTGGTTGATTGGTGAAAAAAAAGGAATTCAAACATCAATATATATTAATAAATTCATCGCATTTTTTACTGTTATTTTTAAATTAGCATAATTAGTATAAGAAATTACGTTGCTTGCTATGTTTCTTTTATAAAAGGAAAGAAAAGTGTTTCGATACGCCCCCGGGTGGGCTCGAACCACCAACCTTTCGGTTAACAGCCGAACGCGCTAGCCAATTGCGCCACGGAGGCTTGATTGTTTCCTTAGTTTCGCTATAGAGAGGAATTATCATGATTACTGATCTTGAAAGTTTTTTTCTTCCCATTTTTTAATTTAGGATCATTAATATGATGAATTTCGTTACTTGCTTTGTTTCTTTTATAAATAAAAATGTTTCAATACGCCCCCGGGTGGGCTCGAACCACCAACCTTTCGGTTAACAGCCGAACGCGCTAACCAATTGCGCCACGGAGGCTTGATTGTTTCCTTAGTTTCGCTATAGAGAGGAATTATTATGATTACTGATCGTGAAATCTTTTTTCTTCCCATTTTTTAATTTAGGATCATTAATATGATGAATTTCGTTACTTGCTTTGTTTCTTTTATAAATAAAAATGTTTCTATACGCCCCCGGGTGGGCTCGAGCCACCAACCTTTCGGTTAACAGCCGAACGCGCTAGCCGATTGCGCCACGGAGGCTTGATATGTTGCTTAGTTTCGCCGTAGAAAGGAATTATCTTGACCAGTGATCGTAAAAGTGTTTTTCCTGCAATAATGTCTAACTTGCACAAATGAACAATAAAAGGACACGATGTGTAAACGAAGTGTAAATCAAAGTATCTGCTTATAATATTTTACAATTTTCGTTAAAGTAAATATTCTGGTTGATTGGTGAAAAAAAAGGAATTCAAACATCAATATATATTAATAAATTCATCGCATTTTTTACTGTTATTTTTAAATTAGCATAATTAGTATAAGAAATTACGTTGCTTGCTATGTTTCTTTTATAAAAGGAAAGAAAAGTGTTTCGATACGCCCCCGGGTGGGCTCGAACCACCTACCTTTCGGTTAACAGCCGAACGCGCTAACCAATTGCGCCACGGAGGCTTGATTGTTTCCTTAGTTTCGCTGTAGAAAGGAATTATCTTGACCAGTGATCGTAAAAGTGTTTTTTTCCTGCAATAATGTCTAACTTTAACAAATGAACAATAAAGGGACGCGATGTGTAAACGAAGAGTAAATCAAAGTATCTGCTTATAATATTTCACAATTTTCGCTAAAGTAAGTATTTGCGTTGATGGTGGAAAAAAAAAGAAATTCAAATATCGATATATATTAATTAATTCATCGCATTTTTTATTGTTATTTTTAAATTAGCATGATTAATATAAGAAATTACGTTGCTTGCTATTTTTCTATTATAAAAGAAAATAAAGGTGTTTCGATACGCCCCCGGGTGGGCTCGAACCACCAACCTTTCGGTTAACAGCCGAACGCGCTAGCCAATTGCACCACGGAGAATTGATTGTTTCCTTAGTTTCGCTATAGAGAGGAATTATCATGATTACTGATAGTGAAAGTTTTTTTCTTCCCATTTTTTAATTTAGGATCATTAATATGATGAATTTCGTTACTTGCTTTGTTTCTTTTATAAATAAAAATGTTTCTATACGCCCCCGGGTGGGCTCGTACCACCAACCTTTCGGTTAACAGCCGAACGCGCTAGCCGATTGCGCCACGGTGGCTTGATAGCTTGCTTAGTTTCGCCGTAGAAAGGAATTATCTTGACCAGTGATCGTAAAAGTGTTTTTCCTGCAATATTGTCTAACTTGCACAAATGAACTATAAAAGGACACGATGTGTAAACGAAGTGTAAATCAAAGTATCTGCTTATAATATTTTACAATTTTCGTTAAAGTAAATATTCTGGTTGATTGGTGAAAAAAAAAGGAATTCAAACATCAATATATATTAATAAATTCATCGCATTTTTTACTGTTATTTTTAAATTAGCATAATTAGTATAAGAAATTACGTTGCTTGCTATGTTTCTTTTATAAAAGGAAAGAAAAGTGTTTCGATACGCCCCCGGGTGGGCTCGAACCACCTACCTTTCGGTTAACAGCCGAACGCGCTAACCAATTTCGCCACGGAGGCTTGATTGTTTCCTTAGTTTCGCCGTAGAAAGGAATTATCTTGACCAGTGATCGTAAAAGTGTTTTTTTCCTGCAATAATGTCTAACTTTAACAAATGAACAATAAAGGGACGCGATGTGTAAACGAAGAGTAAATCAAAGTATCTGCTTATAATATTTCACAATTTTCGCTAAAGTAAGTATTTGCGTTGATGGTGGAAAAAAAAAGAAATTCAAATATCGATATATATTAATTAATTCATCGCATTTTTTATTGTTATTTTTAAATTAGCATGATTAATATAAGAAATTACGTTGCTTGCTATTTTTCTATTATAAAAGAAAATAAAGGTGTTTCGATACGCCCCCGGGTGGGCTCGAACCACCAACCTTTCGGTTAACAGCCGAACGCGCTAGCCAATTGCACCACGGAGAATTGATTGTTTCCTTAGTTTCGCTATAGAGAGGAATTATCATGATTACTGATAGTGAAAGTTTTTTTCTTCCCATTTTTTAATTTAGGATCATTAATATGATGAATTTCGTTACTTGCTTTGTTTCTTTTATAAATAAAAATGTTTCTATACGCCCCCGGGTGGGCTCGTACCACCAACCTTTCGGTTAACAGCCGAACGCGCTAGCCGATTGCGCCACGGAGGCTTGATAGCTTGCTTAGTTTCGCCGTAGAAAGGAATTATCTTGACCAGTGATCGTAAAAGTGTTTTTCCTGCAATATTGTCTAACTTGCACAAATGAACTATAAAAGGACACGATGTGTAAACGAAGTGTAAATCAAAGTATCTGCTTATAATATTTTACAATTTTCGTTAAAGTAAATATTCTGGTTGATTGGTGAAAAAAAAAGGAATTCAAACATCAATATATATTAATAAATTCATCGCATTTTTTACTGTTATTTTTAAATTAGCATAATTAGTATAAGAAATTACGTTGCTTGCTATGTTTCTTTTATAAAAGGAAAGAAAAGTGTTTCGATACGCCCCCGGGTGGGCTCGAACCACCTACCTTTCGGTTAACAGCCGAACGCGCTAACCAATTTCGCCACGGAGGCTTGATTGTTTCCTTAGTTTCGCCGTAGAAAGGAATTATCTTGACCAGTGATCGTAAAAGTGTTTTTTTCCTGCAATAATGTCTAACTTTAACAAATGAACAATAAAGGGACGCGATGTGTAAACGAAGAGTAAATCAAAGTATCTGCTTATAATATTTCACAATTTTCGCTAAAGTAAGTATTTGCGTTGATGGTGGAAAAAAAAAGAAATTCAAATATCGATATATATTAATTAATTCATCGCATTTTTTATTGTTATTTTTAAATTAGCATGGTTAATATAAGAAATTACGTTGCTTGCTATTTTTCTATTATAAAAGAAAATAAAGGTGTTTCGATACGCCCCCGGGTGGGCTCGAACCACCAACCTTTCGGTTAACAGCCGAACGCGCTAGCCAATTGCACCACGGAGAATTGATTGTTTCCTTAGTTTCGCTATAGAGAGGAATTATCATGATTACTGATAGTGAAAGTTTTTTTCTTCCCATTTTTTAATTTAGGATCATTAATATGATGAATTTCGTTACTTGCTTTGTTTCTTTTATAAATAAAAATGTTTCTATACGCCCCCGGGTGGGCTCGTACCACCAACCTTTCGGTTAACAGCCGAACGCGCTAGCCGATTGCGCCACGGAGGCTTGATAGCTTGCTTAGTTTCGCCGTAGAAAGGAATTATCTTGACCAGTGATCGTAAAAGTGTTTTTCCTGCAATATTGTCTAACTTGCACAAATGAACTATAAAAGGACACGATGTGTAAACGAAGTGTAAATCAAAGTATCTGCTTATAATATTTTACAATTTTCGTTAAAGTAAATATTCTGGTTGATTGGTGAAAAAAAAGGAATTCAAACATCAATATATATTAATAAATTCATCGCATTTTTTACTGTTATTTTTAAATTAGCATAATTAGTATAAGAAATTACGTTGCTTGCTATGTTTCTTTTATAAAAGGAAAGAAAAGTGTTTCGATACGCCCCCGGGTGGGCTCGAACCACCAACCTTTCGGTTAACAGCCGTACGCGCTAGCCAATTGCGCCACGGAGGCTTGATTGTTTCCTTAGTTTCGCTATAGAGAGGAATTATCATGATTACTGATCTTGAAAGTTTTTTTCTTCCCATTTTTTAATTTAGGATCATTAATATGATGAATTTCGTTACTTGCTTTGTTTCTTTTATAAATAAAAATGTTTCAATACGCCCCCGGGTGGGCTCGAACCACCAACCTTTCGGTTAACAGCCGAACGCGCTAACCAATTGCGCCACGGAAGCTTGATTGTTTCCTTAGTTTCGCTATAGAGAGGAATTATTATGATTACTGATCGTGAAATCTTTTTTCTTCCCATTTTTTAATTTAAGATCATTAATATGATGAATTTCGTTACTTGCTTTGTTTCTTTTATAAATAAAAATGTTTCTATACGCCCCCGGGTGGGCTCGAGCCACCAACCTTTCGGTTAACAGCCGAACGCGCTAGCCGATTGCGCCACGGAGGCTTGATATGTTGCTTAGTTTCGCCGTAGAAAGGAATTATCTTGACCAGTGATCGTAAAAGTGTTTTTCCTGCAATAATGTCTAACTTGCACAAATGAACTATAAAAGGACACGATGTGTAAACGAAGTGTACATCAAAGTATCTGCTTATAATATTTTACAATTTTCGTTAAAGTAAATATTCTGGTTGATTGGTGAAAAAAAAGGAATTCAAACATCAATATATATTAATAAATTCATCGCATTTTTTACTGTTATTTTTAAATTAGCATAATTAGTATAAGAAATTACGTTGCTTGCTATGTTTCTTTTATAAAAGGAAAGCAAAGTGTTTCGATACGCCCCCGGGTGGGCTCGAACCACCAACCTTTCGGTTAACAGCCGAACGCGCTAGCCAATTGCGCCACGGAGGCTTGATTGTTTCCTTAGTTTCGCTATAGAGAGGAATTATCATGATTACTGATCTTGAAAGTTTTTTTCTTCCCATTTTTTAATTTAGGATCATTAATATGATGAATTTCGTTACTTGCTTTGTTTCTTTTATAAATTAAAAATGTTTCAATACGCCCCCGGGTGGGCTCGAACCACCAACCTTTCGGTTAACAGCCGAACGCGCTAACCAATTGCGCCACGGAGGCTTGATTGTTTCCTTAGTTTCGCTATAAAGAGGAATTATTATGATTACTGATCGTGAAATCTTTTTTCTTCCCATTTTTTAATTTAGGATCATTAATATGATGAATTTCGTTACTTGCTTTGTTTCTTTTATAAATAAAAATGTTTCTATACGCCACCGGGTGGGCTCGAGCCACCAACCTTTCGGTTAACAGCCGAACGCGCTAGCCGATTGCGCCACGGGGGCTTGATATGTTGCTTAGTTTCGCCGTAGATAGGAATTATCTTGACCAGTGATCGTAAAAGTGTTTTTCCTGCAATAATGTCTAACTTGCACAAATGAACTATAAAAGGACACGATGTGTAAACGAAGTGTAAATCAAAGTATCTGCTTATAATATTTTACAATTTTCGTTAAAGTAAATATTCTGGTTGATTGGTGAAAAAAAAGGAATTCAAACATCAATATATATTAATAAATTCATCGCATTTTTTACTGTTATTTTTAAACTAGTATAATTAGTATAAGAAATTACGTTGCTTGCTATGTTTCTTTTATAAAAGGAAAGAAAAGTGTTTCGATACGCCCCCGGGTGGGCTCGAACCACCAACCTTTCGGTTAACAGCCGAACGCGCTAGCCGATTGCGCCACGGAGGCTTGATAGGTTGCTTAGTTTCGCCGTAGAAAGGAATTATCTTGACCAGTGATCGTAAAAGTGTTTTTTCTGCAATAATGTCTAACTTTAACAAATGAACAATAAAGGGACGCGATGTGTAAACGAAGAGTAAATCAAAGTATCTGCTTATAATATTTCACAATTTTCGCTAAAGTAAGTATTTGCGTTGATGGTGAAAAAAAAAAAGAAATTCAAATATCGATATATATTAAATTATTCATCGCATTTTTTATTGTTATTTTTAAATTAGCATGATTAATATAAGAAATTACGTTGCTTGCTATGTTTCTATTATAAAAGAAAATAAAGGTGTTTCGATACGCCCCCGGGTGGGCTCGAACCACCAACCTTTCGGTTAACAGCCGAACGCGCTAGCCAATTGCGCCACGGAGGCTTGATTGTTTCCTTAGTTTCGCTATAAAGAGGAATTATTATGATTACTGATCGTGAAATCTTTTTTCTTCCCATTTTTTAATTTAGGATCATTAATATGATGAATTTCGTTACTTGCTTTGTTTCTTTTATAAATAAAAATGTTTCTATACGCCACCGGGTGGGCTCGAGCCACCAACCTTTCGGTTAACAGCCGAACGCGCTAGCCGATTGCGCCACGGGGGCTTGATATGTTGCTTAGTTTCGCCGTAGATAGGAATTATCTTGACCAGTGATCGTAAAAGTGTTTTTCCTGCAATAATGTCTAACTTGCACAAATGAACTATAAAAGGACACGATGTGTAAACGAAGTGTAAATCAAAGTATCTGCTTATAATATTTTACAATTTTCGTTAAAGTAAATATTCTGGTTGATTGGTGAAAAAAAAGGAATTCAAACATCAATATATATTAATAAATTCATCGCATTTTTTACTGTTATTTTTAAACTAGTATAATTAGTATAAGAAATTACGTTGCTTGCTATGTTTCTTTTATAAAAGGAAAGAAAAGTGTTTCGATACGCCCCCGGGTGGGCTCGAACCACCAACCTTTCGGTTAACAGCCGAACGCGCTAGCCGATTGCGCCACGGAGGCTTGATAGGTTGCTTAGTTTCGCCGTAGAAAGGAATTATCTTGACCAGTGATCGTAAAAGTGTTTTTTCTGCAATAATGTCTAACTTTAACAAATGAACAATAAAGGGACGCGATGTGTAAACGAAGAGTAAATCAAAGTATCTGCTTATAATATTTCACAATTTTCGCTAAAGTAAGTATTTGCGTTGATGGTGAAAAAAAAAAAGAAATTCAAATATCGATATATATTAAATTATTCATCGCATTTTTTATTGTTATTTTTAAATTAGCATGATTAATATAAGAAATTACGTTGCTTGCTATGTTTCTATTATAAAAGAAAATAAAGGTGTTTCGATACGCCCCCGGGTGGGCTCGAACCACCAACCTTTCGGTTAACAGCCGAACGCGCTAGCCAATTGCGCCACGGAGGCTTGATTGTTTCCTTAGTTTCGCTATAGAGAGGAATTATCATGATTACTGATCTTGAAAGTTTTTTTCTTCCCATTTTTTAATTTAGGATCATTAATATGATGAATTTCGTTACTTGCTTTGTTTCTTTTATAAATAAAAATGTTTCAATACGCCCCCGGGTGGGCTCGAACCACCAACCTTTCGGTTAACAGCCGAACGCGCTAACCAATTGCGCCACGGAGGCTTGATTGTTTCCTTAGTTTCGCTATAGAGAGGAATTATTATGATTACTGATCGTGAAATCTTTTTTCTTCCCATTTTTTAATTTAGGATCATTAATATGATGAATTTCGTTACTTGCTTTGTTTCTTTTATAAATAAAAATGTTTCATTACGCCCCCGGGTGGGCTCGAACCACCAACCTTTCGGTTAACAGCCGAACGCGCTACCCAATTGCGCCACGGAGGCTTGATTGTTTCCTTAGTTTCGCTATAGAGAGGAATTATTATGATTACTGATCGTGAAATCTTTTTTCTTCCCATTTTTTAATTTAGGATCATTAATATGATGAATTTCGTTACTTGCTTTGTTTCTTTTATAAATAAAAATGTTTCTATACGCCCCCGGGTGGGCTCGAACCACCACCCTTTCGGTTAACAGCCGAACGCGCTAGCCGATTGCGCCACGGAGGCTTGATAGGTTGCTTAGTTTCGCCGTAGAAAGGAATTATCTTGACCAGTGATCGTAAAAGTGTTTTTCCTGCAATAATGTCTAACTTGCACAAATGAACTATAAAAGGACACGATGTGTAAACGAAGTGTAAATCAAAGTATCTGCTTATAATATTTTACAATTTTCGTTAAAGTAAATATTCTGGTTGATTGGTGAAAAAAAAGGAATTCAAACATCCATATATATTAATAAATTCATCGCATTTTTTACTGTTATTTTTAAACTAGCATAATTAGTATAAGAAATTACGTTGCTTGCTATGTTTCTTTTATAAAAGGAAAGAAAAGTGTTTCGATACGCCCCCGGGTGGGCTCGAACCACCAACCTTTCGGTTAACAGCCGAACGCGCTAGCCAATTGCGCCACGGAGGCTTGATTGTTTCCTTAGTTTCGCTATAGAGAGGAATTATCATGATTACTGATCTTGAAAGTTTTTTTCTTCCCATTTTTTAATTTAGGATCATTAATATGATGAATTTCGTTACTTGCTTTGTTTCTTTTATAAATTAAAATTGTTTCAATACGCCCCCGGGTGGGCTCGAACCACCAACCTTTCGGCTAACAGCCGAACGCGCTAACCAATTGCGCCACGGAGGCTTGATTGTTTCCTTAGTTTCGCTATAGAGAGGAATTATTATGATTACTGATCGTGAAATCTTTTTTCTTCACATTTTTTAATTTAGGATCATTAATATGATGAATTTCGTTACTTGCTTTGTTTCTTTTATAAATAAAAATGTTTCTATACGCCACCGGGTGGGCTCGAGCCACCAACCTTTCGGTTAACAGCCGAACGCGCTAGCCGATTGCGCCACGGGGGCTTGATATGCTGCTCAGTTTCGCCGTAGATAGGAATTATCTTGACCAGTGATCGTAAAAGTGTTTTTCCTGCAATAATGTCTAACTTGCACAAATGAACTATAAAAGGACACGATGTGTAAACGAAGTGTAAATCAAAGTATCTGCTTATAATATTTTACAATTTTCGTTAAAGTAAATATTCTGGTTGATTGGTGAAAAAAAAGGAATTCAAACATCAATATATATTAATAAATTCATCGCATTTTTTACTGTTATTTTTAAACTAGTATAATTAGTATAAGAAATTACGTTGCTTGCTATGTTTCTTTTATAAAAGGAAAGAAAAGTGTTTCGATACGCCCCCGGGTGGGCTCGAACCACCAACCTTTCGGTTAACAGCCGAACGCGCTAGCCGATTGCGCCACGGAGGCTTGATAGGTTGCTTAGTTTCGCCGTAGAAAGGAATTATCTTGACCAGTGATCGTAAAAGTGTTTTTTCTGCAATAATGTCTAACTTTAACAAATGAACAATAAAGGGACGCGATGTGTAAACGAAGAGTAAATCAAAGTATCTGCTTATAATATTTCACAATTTTCGCTAAAGTAAGTATTTGCGTTGATGGTGGAAAAAAAAAAGAAATTCAAATATCGATATATATTAAATTATTCATCGCATTTTTTATTGTTATTTTTAAATTAGCATGATTAATATAAGAAATTACGTTGCTTGCTATGTTTCTATTATAAAAGAAAATAAAGGTGTTTCGATACGCCCCCGGGTGGGCTCGAACCACCAACCTTTCGGTTAACAGCCGAACGCGCTAGCCAATTGCGCCACGGAGGCTTGATTGTTTCCTTAGTTTCGCTATAGAGAGGAATTATCATGATTACTGATCTTGAAAGTTTTTTTCTTCCCATTTTTTAATTTAGGATCATTAATATGATGAATTTCGTTACTTGCTTTGTTTCTTTTATAAATAAAAATGTTTCAATACGCCCCCGGGTGGGCTCGAACCACCAACCTTTCGGTTAACAGCCGAACGCGCTAACCAATTGCGCCACGGAGGCTTGATTGTTTCCTTAGTTTCGCTATAGAGAGGAATTATTATGATTACTGATCGTGAAATCTTTTTTCTTCCCATTTTTTAATTTAGGATCATTAATATGATGAATTTCGTTACTTGCTTTGTTTCTTTTATAAATAAAAATGTTTCAATACGCCCCCGGGTGGGCTCGAACCACCAACCTTTCGGTTAACAGCCGAACGCGCTACCCAATTGCGCCACGGAGGCTTGATTGTTTCTTTAGTTTCGCTATAGAGAGGAATTATTATGATTACTGATCGTGAAATCTTTTTTCTTCCCATTTTTTAATTTAGGATCATTAATATGATGAATTTCGTTACTTCCTTTGTTTCTTTTATAAATAAAAATGTTTCTATACGCCCCCGGGTGGGCTCGAACCACCACCCTTTCGGTTAACAGCCGAACGCGCTAGCCGATTGCGCCACGGAGGCTTGATAGGTTGCTTAGTTTCGCCGTAGAAAGGAATTATCTTGACCAGTGATCGTAAAAGTGTTTTTCCTGCAATAATGTCTAACTTGCACAAATGAACTATAAAAGGACACGATGTGTAAACGAAGTGTAAATCAAAGTATCTGCTTATAATATTTTACAATTTTCGTTAAAGTAAATATTCTGGTTGATTGGTGAAAAAAAAGGAATTCAAACATCCATATATATTAATAAATTCATCGCATTTTTTACTGTTATTTTTAAACTAGCATAATTAGTATAAGAAATTACGTTGCTTGCTATGTTTCTTTTATAAAAGGAAAGAAAAGTGTTTCGATACGCCCCCGGGTGGGCTCGAACCACCAACCTTTCGGTTAACAGCCGAACGCGCTAGCCAATTGCGCCACGGAGGCTTGATTGTTTCCTTAGTTTCGCTATAGAGAGGAATTATCATGATTACTGATCTTGAAAGTTTTTTTCTTCCCATTTTTTAATTTAGGATCATTAATATGATGAATTTCGTTACTTGCTTTGTTTCTTTTATAAATTAAAAATGTTTCAATACGCCCCCGGGTGGGCTCGAACCACCAACCTTTCGGCTAACAGCCGAACGCGCTAACCAATTGCGCCACGGAGGCTTGATTGTTTCCTTAGTTTCGCTATAGAGAGGAATTATTATGATTACTGATCGTGAAATCTTTTTTCTTCACATTTTTTAATTTAGGATCATTAATATGATGAATTTCGTTACTTGCTTTGTTTCTTTTATAAATAAAAATGTTTCTATACGCCACCGGGTGGGCTCGAGCCACCAACCTTTCGGTTAACAGCCGAACGCGCTAGCCGATTGCGCCACGGGGGCTTGATATGCTGCTCAGTTTCGCCGTAGATAGGAATTATCTTGACCAGTGATCGTAAAAGTGTTTTTCCTGCAATAATGTCTAACTTGCACAAATGAACTATAAAAGGACACGATGTGTAAACGAAGTGTAAATCAAAGTATCTGCTTATAATATTTTACAATTTTCGTTAAAGTAAATATTCTGGTTGATTGGTGAAAAAAAAGGAATTCAAACATCAATATATATTAATAAATTCATCGCATTTTTTACTGTTATTTTTAAACTAGTATAATTAGTATAAGAAATTACGTTGCTTGCTATGTTTCTTTTATAAAAGGAAAGAAAAGTGTTTCGATACGCCCCCGGGTGGGCTCGAACCACCAACCTTTCGGTTAACAGCCGAACGCGCTAGCCGATTGCGCCACGGAGGCTTGATAGGTTGCTTAGTTTCGCCGTAGAAAGGAATTATCTTGACCAGTGATCGTAAAAGTGTTTTTTCTGCAATAATGTCTAACTTTAACAAATGAACAATAAAGGGACGCGATGTGTAAACGAAGAGTAAATCAAAGTATCTGCTTATAATATTTCACAATTTTCGCTAAAGTAAGTATTTGCGTTGATGGTGGAAAAAAAAAAGAAATTCAAATATCGATATATATTAAATTATTCATCGCATTTTTTATTGTTATTTTTAAATTAGCATGATTAATATAAGAAATTACGTTGCTTGCTATGTTTCTATTATAAAAGAAAATAAAGGTGTTTCGATACGCCCCCGGGTGGGCTCGAACCACCAACCTTTCGGTTAACAGCCGAACGCGCTAGCCAATTGCGCCACGGAGGCTTGATTGTTTCCTTAGTTTCGCTATAGAGAGGAATTATCATGATTACTGATCTTGAAAGTTTTTTTCTTCCCATTTTTTAATTTAGGATCATTAATATGATGAATTTCGTTACTTGCTTTGTTTCTTTTATAAATAAAAATGTTTCAATACGCCCCCGGGTGGGCTCGAACCACCAACCTTTCGGTTAACAGCCGAACGCGCTAACCAATTGCGCCACGGAGGCTTGATTGTTTCCTTAGTTTCGCTATAGAGAGGAATTATTATGATTACTGATCTTGAAATCTTTTTTCTTCCCATTTTTTAATTTAGGATCATTAATATGATGAATTTCGTTACTTGCTTTGTTTCTTTTATAAATAAAAATGTTTCAATACGCCCCCGGGTGGGCTCGAACCACCAACCTTTCGGTTAACAGCCGAACGCGCTACCCAATTGCGCCACGGAGGCTTGATTGTTTCTTTAGTTTCGCTATAGAGAGGAATTATTATGATTACTGATCGTGAAATCTTTTTTCTTCCCATTTTTTAATTTAGGATCATTAATATGATGAATTTCGTTACTTGCTTTGTTTCTTTTATAAATAAAAATGTTTCTATACGCCCCCGGGTGGGCTCGAACCACCACCCTTTCGGTTAACAGCCGAACGCGCTAGCCGATTGCGCCACGGAGGCTTGATAGGTTGCTTAGTTTCGCCGTAGAAAGGAATTATCTTGACCAGTGATCGTAAAAGTGTTTTTCCTGCAATAATGTCTAACTTGCACAAATGAACTATAAAAGGACACGATGTGTAAACGAAGTGTAAATCAAAGTATCTGCTTATAATATTTTACAATTTTCGTTAAAGTAAATATTCTGGTTGATTGGTGAAAAAAAAGGAATTCAAACATCCATATATATTAATAAATTCATCGCATTTTTTACTGTTATTTTTAAACTAGCATAATTAGTATAAGAAATTACGTTGCTTGCTATGTTTCTTTTATAAAAGGAAAGAAAAGTGTTTCGATACGCCCCCGGGTGGGCTCGAACCACCAACCTTTCGGTTAACAGCCGAACGCGCTAGCCAATTGCGCCACGGAGGCTTGATTGTTTCCTTAGTTTCGCTATAGAGAGGAATTATCATGATTACTGATCTTGAAAGTTTTTTTCTTCCCATTTTTTAATTTAGGATCATTAATATGATGAATTTCGTTACTTGCTTTGTTTCTTTTATAAATTAAAAATGTTTCAATACGCCCCCGGGTGGGCTCGAACCACCAACCTTTCGGCTAACAGCCGAACGCGCTAACCAATTGCGCCACGGAGGCTTGATTGTTTCCTTAGTTTCGCTATAGAGAGGAATTATTATGATTACTGATCGTGAAATCTTTTTTCTTCACATTTTTTAATTTAGGATCATTAATATGATGAATTTCGTTACTTGCTTTGTTTCTTTTATAAATAAAAATGTTTCTATACGCCACCGGGTGGGCTCGAGCCACCAACCTTTCGGTTAACAGCCGAACGCGCTAGCCGATTGCGCCACGGGGGCTTGATATGCTGCTCAGTTTCGCCGTAGATAGGAATTATCTTGACCAGTGATCGTAAAAGTGTTTTTCCTGCAATAATGTCTAACTTGCACAAATGAACTATAAAAGGACACGATGTGTAAACGAAGTGTAAATCAAAGTATCTGCTTATAATATTTTACAATTTTCGTTAAAGTAAATATTCTGGTTGATTGGTGAAAAAAAAGGAATTCAAACATCAATATATATTAATAAATTCATCGCATTTTTTACTGTTATTTTTAAACTAGTATAATTAGTATAAGAAATTACGTTGCTTGCTATGTTTCTTTTATAAAAGGAAAGAAAAGTGTTTCGATACGCCCCCGGGTGGGCTCGAACCACCAACCTTTCGGTTAACAGCCGAACGCGCTAGCCGATTGCGCCACGGAGGCTTGATAGGTTGCTTAGTTTCGCCGTAGAAAGGAATTATCTTGACCAGTGATCGTAAAAGTGTTTTTTCTGCAATAATGTCTAACTTTAACAAATGAACAATAAAGGGACGCGATGTGTAAACGAAGAGTAAATCAAAGTATCTGCTTATAATATTTCACAATTTTCGCTAAAGTAAGTATTTGCGTTGATGGTGGAAAAAAAAAAGAAATTCAAATATCGATATATATTAAATTATTCATCGCATTTTTTATTGTTATTTTTAAATTAGCATGATTAATATAAGAAATTACGTTGCTTGCTATGTTTCTATTATAAAAGAAAATAAAGGTGTTTCGATACGCCCCCGGGTGGGCTCGAACCACCAACCTTTCGGTTAACAGCCGAACGCGCTAGCCAATTGCGCCACGGAGGCTTGATTGTTTCCTTAGTTTCGCTATAGAGAGGAATTATCATGATTACTGATCTTGAAAGTTTTTTTCTTCCCATTTTTTAATTTAGGATCATTAATATGATGAATTTCGTTACTTGCTTTGTTTCTTTTATAAATAAAAATGTTTCAATACGCCCCCGGGTGGGCTCGAACCACCAACCTTTCGGTTAACAGCCGAACGCGCTAACCAATTGCGCCACGGAGGCTTGATTGTTTCCTTAGTTTCGCTATAGAGAGGAATTATTATGATTACTGATCTTGAAATCTTTTTTCTTCCCATTTTTTAATTTAGGATCATTAATATGATGAATTTCGTTACTTGCTTTGTTTCTTTTATAAATAAAAATGTTTCAATACGCCCCCGGGTGGGCTCGAACCACCAACCTTTCGGTTAACAGCCGAACGCGCTACCCAATTGCGCCACGGAGGCTTGATTGTTTCTTTAGTTTCGCTATCAGGGGTCTGTCCAGACATTTTGTGAAGGGTCCGTTTTTCGTGAAATTGTGAAAAAATTACTCACATTCTTTCAACCAGGGTCCGCTTTTATGAATTTGTGCAAATAGGGTCCGTTATTGCCAAAAAAAATATTTTCAACGAGTTTTTAAATTGTAAAGACATACAAGATTATGCACAATACTGTAAAATTATAATTAAAAAAATTAAATTTTAAAAAGTAAACAACAATTGCTGCTTCTAAACTAGAGATGCAACACACAAATATTTGGTATTTAGTCTATACTGCTGAACGCAGAATATTCATTTCGGACGAATAATGGAAGAATCGTCTGCCGAAGACAAAACTTAATTCGTTTGCATCCATTTTTCTTGTTTTCTGCCCTGGAAGGGGTTTATTCGATTAACAAAATAATAATGAAGATAAACAAATTTGTGAATTGTCCGATTCAAAGAAAAATCATATTGTGAAGGGTCCGTTTTTAAGTTAAAATATTTTGTGAAGGGTCCGTTTTTGAGAAAAGATATTTTGTGAAGGGTCCGTTAACGGACCCAAATTTCTTCTAAACAGACCCCTGGCTATAGAGAGGAATTATTATGATTACTGATCGTGAAATCTTTTTTCTTCCCATTTTTTAATTTAGGATCATTAATATGATGAATTTCGTTACTTGCTTTGTTTCTTTTATAAATAAAAATGTTTCTATACGCCCCCGGGTGGGCTCGAACCACCACCCTTTCGGTTAACAGCCGAACGCGCTAGCCGATTGCGCCACGGAGGCTTGATAGGTTGCTTAGTTTCGCCGTAGAAAGGAATTATCTTGACCAGTGATCGTAAAAGTGTTTTTCCTGCAATAATGTCTAACTTGCACAAATGAACTATAAAAGGACACGATGTGTAAACGAAGTGTAAATCAAAGTATCTGCTTATAATATTTTACAATTTTCGTTAAAGTAAATATTCTGGTTGATTGGTGAAAAAAAAGGAATTCAAACATCCATATATATTAATAAATTCATCGCATTTTTTACTGTTATTTTTAAACTAGCATAATTAGTATAAGAAATTACGTTGCTTGCTATGTTTCTTTTATAAAAGGAAAGAAAAGTGTTTCGATACGCCCCCGGGTGGGCTCGAACCACCAACCTTTCGGTTAACAGCCGAACGCGCTAGCCAATTGCGCCACGGAGGCTTGATTGTTTCCTTAGTTTCGCTATAGAGAGGAATTATCATGATTACTGATCTTGAAAGTTTTTTTCTTCCCATTTTTTAATTTAGGATCATTAATATGATGAATTTCGTTACTTGCTTTGTTTCTTTTATAAATAAAAATGTTTCAATACGCCCCCGGGTGGGCTCGAACCACCAACCTTTCGGTTAACAGCCGAACGCGCTAACCAATTGCGCCACGGAGGCTTGATTGTTTCCTTAGTTTCGCTATAGAGAGGAATTATTATGATTACTGATCGTGAAATCTTTTTTCTTCCCATTTTTTAATTTAGGATCATTAATATGATGAGTTTCGTTACTTGCTTTGTTTCTTTTATAAATAAAAATGTTTCTATACGCCCCCGGGTGGGCTCGAGCCACCAACCTTTCGGTTAACAGCCGAACGCGCTAGCCGATTGCGCCACGGAGGCTTGATATGTTGCTTAGTTTCGCCGTAGAAAGGAATTATCTTGACCAGTGATCGTAAAAGTGTTTTTCCTGCAATAATGTCTAACTTGCACAAATGAACTATAAAAGGACACGATGTGTAAACGAAGTGTAAATCAAAGTATCTGCTTATAATATTTTACAATTTTCGTTAAAGTAAATATTCTGGTTGATTGGTGAAAAAAAAGGAATTCAAACATCAATATATATTAATAAATTCATCGCATTTTTTACTGTTATTTTTAAATTAGCATAATTAGTATAAGAAATTACGTTGCTTGCTATGTTTCTTTTATAAAAGGAAAGAAAAGTGTTTCGATACGCCCCCGGGTGGGCTCGAACCACCAACCTTTCGGTTAACAGCCGAACGCGCTAGCCAATTGCGCCACGGAGGCTTGATTGTTTCCTTAGTTTCGCTATAGAGAGGAATTATCATGATTACTGATCTTGAAAGTTTTTTTCTTCCCATTTTTTAATTTAGGATCATTAATATGATGAATTTCGTTACTTGCTTTGTTTCTTTTATAAATTAAAAATGTTTCAATACGCCCCCGGGTGGGCTCGAACCACCAACCTTTCGGTTAACAGCCGAACGCGCTAACCAATTGCGCCACGGAGGCTTGATTGTTTCCTTAGTTTCGCTATAGAGAGGAATTTTTATGATTACTGATCGTGAAATCTTTTTTCTTCCCATTTTTTAATTTAGGATCATTAATATGATGAATTTCGTTACTTGCTTTGTTTCTTTTATAAATAAAAATGCTTCTATACGCCCCCGGGTGGGCTCGAGCCACCAACCTTTCGGTTAACAGCCGAACGCGCTAGCCGATTGCGCCACGGAGGCTTGATATGTTGCTTAGTTTCGCCGTAGAAAGGAATTATCTTGACCAGTGATCGTAAAAGTGTTTTTCCTGCAATAATGTCTAACTTGCACAAATGAACTATAAAAGGACACGATGTGTAAACGAAGTGTAAATCAAAGTATCTGCTTATAATATTTTACAATTTTCGTTAAAGTAAATATTCTGGTTGATTGGTGAAAAAAAAGGAATTCAAACATCAATATATATTAATAAATTCATCGCATTTTTTACTGTTATTTTTAAATTAGCATAATTAGTATAAGAAATTACGTTGCTTGCTATGTTTCTTTTATAAAAGGAAAGAAAAGTGTTTCGATACGCCCCCGGGTGGGCTCGAACCACCAACCTTTCGGTTAACAGCCGAACGCGCTAGCCAATTGCGCCACGGAGGCTTGATTGTTTCCTTAGTTTCGCTATAGAGAGGAATTATCATGATTACTGATCTTGAAAGTTTTTTTCTTCCCATTTTTTAATTTAGGATCATTAATATGATGAATTTCGTTACTTGCTTTGTTTCTTTTATAAATTAAAAATGTTTCAATACGCCCCCGGGTGGGCTCGAACCACCAACCTTTCGGTTAACAGCCGAACGCGCTAACCAATTGCGCCACGGAGGCTTGATTGTTTCCTTAGTTTCGCTATAGAGAGGAATTTTTATGATTACTGATCGTGAAATCTTTTTTCTTCCCATTTTTTAATTTAGGATCATTAATATGATGAATTTCGTTACTTGCTTTGTTTCTTTTATAAATAAAAATGCTTCTATACGCCACCGGGTGGGCTCGAGCCACCAACCTTTCGGTTAACAGCCGAACGCGCTAGCCGATTGCGCCACGGGGGCTTGATATGTTGCTTAGTTTCGCCGTAGATAGGAATTATCTTGACCAGTGATCGTAAAAGTGTTTTTCCTGCAATAATGTCTAACTTGCACAAATGAACTATAAAAGGACACGATGTGTAAACGAAGTGTAAATCAAAGTATCTGCTTATAATATTTTACAATTTTCGTTAAAGTAAATATTCTGGTTGATTGGTGAAAAAAAAGGAATTCAAACATCAATATATATTAATAAATTCATCGCATTTTTTACTGTTATTTTTAAACTAGTATAATTAGTATAAGAAATTACGTTGCTTGCTATGTTTCTTTTATAAAAGGAAAGAAAAGTGTTTCGATACGCCCCCGGGTGGGCTCGAACCACCAACCTTTCGGTTAACAGCCGAACGCGCTATCCGATTGCGCCACGGAGGCTTGATAGGTTGCTTAGTTTCGCCGTAGAAAGGAATTATCTTGACCAGTGATCGTAAAAATGTTTTTTCTGCAATAATGTCTAACTTTAACAAATGAACAATAAAGGGACGCGATGTGTAAACGAAGAGTAAATCAAAGTATCTGCTTATAATATTTCACAATTTTCGCTAAAGTAAGTATTTGGATGGTGGAAAAAAAAAGAAATTCAAATATCGATATATATTAAATTATTCATCGCATTTTTTATTGTTATTTTTAAATTAGCATGATTAATATAAGAAATTACGTTGCTTGCTATGTTTCTATTATAAAAGAAAATAAAGGTGTTTCGATACGCCCCCGGGTGGGCTCGAACCACCAACCTTTCGGTTAACAGCCGAACGCGCTAGCCAATTGCACCACGGAGAATTGATTGTTTCCTTAGTTTCGCTATAGAGAGGAATTATCATGATTACTGATAGTGAAAGTTTTTTTCTTCCCATTTTTTAATTTAGGATCATTAATATGATGAATTTCGTTACTTGCTTTGTTTCTTTTATAAATAAAAATGTTTCAATACGCCCCCGGGTGGGCTCGAACCACCAACCTTTCGGTTAACAGCCGAACGCGCTAACCAATTGCGCCACGGAGGCTTGATTGTTTCCTTAGTTTCGCTATAGAGAGGAATTATTATGATTACTGATCGTGAAATCTTTTTTCTTCCCATTTTTTAATTTAGGATCATTAATATGATGAATTTCGTTACTTGCTTTGTTTCTTTTATAAATAAAAATGTTTCAATACGCCCCCGGGTGGGCTCGAACCACCAACCTTTCGGTTAACAGCCGAACGCGCTAACCAATTGCGCCACGGAGGCTTGATTGTTTCCTTAGTTTCGCTATAGAGAGGAATTATTATGATTACTGATCGTGAAATCTTTTTTCTTCCCATTTTTTAATTTAGGATCATTAATATGATGAATTTCGTTGCTTGCTATGTTTCTTTTATAAAAGGAAAGAAAAGTGTTTCGATACGCCCCCGGGTGGGCTCGAACCACCAACCTTTCGGTTAACAGCCGAACGCGCTAACCAATTGCGCCACGGAGGCTTGATTGTTTCCTTAGTTTCGCCGTAGAAAGGAATTATCTTGACCAGTGATCGTAAAAGTGTTTTTTTCCTGCAATAATGTCTAACTTTAACAAATGAACAATAAAGGGACGCGATGTGTAAACGAAGAGTAAATCAAAGTATCTGCTTATAATATTTCACAATTTTCGCTAAAGTAAGTATTTGCGTTGATGGTGAAAAAAAAAAAGAAATTCAAATATCGATATATATTAATTAATTCATCGCATTTTTTATTGTTATTTTTAAATTAGCATGATTAATATAAGAAATTACGTTGCTTGCTATGTTTCTATTATAAAAGAAAACAAAGGTGTTTCGATACGCCCCCGGGTAGGCTCGAACCACCAACCTTTCGGTTAACAGCCGAACACGCTAGCCAATTGCACCACGGAGAATTGATTGTTTCCTTAGTTTCGCTATAGAGAGGAATTATCATGATTACTGATAGTGAAAGTTTTTTTCTTCCCATTTTTTAATTTAGGATCATTAATATGATGAATTTCGTTACTTGCTTTGTTTCTTTTATGAATAAAAATGTTTCTATACGCCCCCGGGTGGGCTCGAACCACCAACCTTTCGGTTAACAGCCGAACGCGCTAGCCGATTGCGCCACGGAGGCTTGATAGATTGCTTAGTTTCGCCGTAGAAAGGAATTATCTTGACCAGTGATCGTAAAAGTGTTTTTCCTGCAATAATGTCTAACTTGCACAAATGAACTATAAAAGGACACGATGTGTAAACGAAGTGTAAATCAAAGTATCTGCTTATAATATTTTACAATTTCCGTTAAAGTAAATATTCTGGTTGATTGGTGAAAAAAAAGGAATTCAAACATCAATATATATTAATAAATTCATCGCATTTTTTACTGTTATTTTTAAATTAGCATAATTAGTATAAGAAATTACGTTGCTTGCTATGTTTCTGTTATAAAAGGAAAGAAAAGTGTTTCGATACGCCCCCGGGTGGGCTCGAACCACCAACCTTTCGGTTAACAGCCGAACACGCTAACCAATTGCGCCACGGAGGCTTGATTGTTTCCTTAGTTTCGCTATAGAGAGGAATTATTATGATTACTGATCGTGAAATCTTTTTTCTTCCCATTTTTTAATTTAGGATCATTAATATGATGAATTTCGTTACTTGCTTTGTTTCTTTTATAAATAAAAATGTTTGAATACGCCCCCGGGTGGGCTCGAACCACCAACCTTTCGGTTAACAGCCGAACGCGCTACCCAATTGCGCCACGGAGGCTTGATTGTTTCTTTAGTTTCGCTATAGAGAGGAATTATTATGATTACTGATCGTGAAATCTTTTTTCTTCCCATTTTTTAATTTAGGATCATTAATATGATGAATTTCGTTACTTGCTTTGTTTCTTTTATAAATAAAAATGTTTCTATACGCCCCCGGGTGGGCTCGAACCACCACCCTTTCGGTTAACAGCCGAACGCGCTAGCCGATTGCGCCACGGAGGCTTGATAGGTTGCTTAGTTTCGCCGTAGAAAGGAATTATCTTGACCAGTGATCGTAAAAGTGTTTTTCCTGCAATAATGTCTAACTTGCACAAATGAACTATAAAAGGACACGATGTGTAAACGAAGTGTAAATCAAAGTATCTGCTTATAATATTTTACAATTTTCGTTAAAGTAAATATTCTGGTTGATTGGTGAAAAAAAAGGAATTCAAACATCCATATATATTAATAAATTCATCGCATTTTTTACTGTTATTTTTAAACTAGCATAATTAGTATAAGAAATTACGTTGCTTGCTATGTTTCTTTTATAAAAGGAAAGAAAAGTGTTTCGATACGCCCCCGGGTGGGCTCGAACCACCAACCTTTCGGTTAACAGCCGAACGCGCTAGCCAATTGCGCCACGGAGGCTTGATTGTTTCCTTAGTTTCGCTATAGAGAGGAATTATCATGATTACTGATCTTGAAAGTTTTTTTCTTCCCATTTTTTAATTTAGGATCATTAATATGATGAATTTCGTTACTTGCTTTGTTTCTTTTATAAATAAAAATGTTTCTATACGCCCCCGGGTGGGCTCGAACCACCACCCTTTCGGTTAACAGCCGAACGCGCTAGCCGATTGCGCCAAGGAGGCTTGATAGGTTGCTTAGTTTCGCCGTAGAAAGGAATTATCTTGACCAGTGATCGTAAAAGTGTTTTTCCTGCAATAATGTCTAACTTGCACAAATGAACTATAAAAGGCCACGATGTGTAAACGAAGTGTAAATCAAAGTATCTGCTTATAATATTTTACAATTTTCGTTAAAGTAAATATTCTGGTTGATTGGTGAAAAAAAAGGAATTCAAACATCCATATATATTAATAAATTCATCGCATTTTTTACTGTTATTTTTAAACTAGCATAATTAGTATAAGAAATTACGTTGCTTGCTATGTTTCTTTTATAAAAGGAAAGAAAAGTGTTTCGATACGCCCCCGGTAGGGCTCGAACCACCAACCTTTCGGTTAACAGCCGAACGCGCTAGCCAATTGCGCCACGGAGGCTTGATTGTTTCCTTAGTTTCGCTATAGAGAGGAATTATCATGATTACTGATCTTGAAAGTTTTTTTCTTCCCATTTTTTAATTTAGGATCATTAATATGATGAATTTCGTTACTTGCTTTGTTTCTTTTATAAATAAAAATGTTTCAATACGCCCCCGGGTGGGCTCGAACCACCAACCTTTCGGTTAACAGCCGAACGCGCTAACCAATTGCGCCACGGAGGCTTGATTGTTTCCTTAGTTTCGCTATAGAGAGGAATTATTATGATTACTGATCGTGAAATCTTTTTTCTTCCCATTTTTTAATTTAGGATCATTAATATGATGAGTTTCGTTACTTGCTTTGTTTCTTTTATAAATAAAAATGTTTCTATACGCCCCCGGGTGGGCTCGAGCCACCAACCTTTCGGTTAACAGCCGAACGCGCTAGCCGATTGCGCCACGGAGGCTTGATATGTTGCTTAGTTTCGCCGTAGAAAGGAATTATCTTGACCAGTGATCGTAAAAGTGTTTTTCCTGCAATAATGTCTAACTTGCACAAATGAACTATAAAAGGACACGATGTGTAAACGAAGTGTAAATCAAAGTATCTGCTTATAATATTTTACAATTTTCGTTAAAGTAAATATTCTGGTTGATTGGTGAAAAAAAAGGAATTCAAACATCAATATATATTAATAAATTCATCGCATTTTTTACTGTTATTTTTAAATTAGCATAATTAGTATAAGAAATTACGTTGCTTGCTATGTTTCTTTTATAAAAGGAAAGAAAAGTGTTTCGATACGCCCCCGGGTGGGCTCGAACCACCAACCTTTCGGTTAACAGCCGAACGCGCTAGCCAATTGCGCCACGGAGGCTTGATTGTTTCCTTAGTTTCGCTATAGAGAGGAATTATCATGATTACTGATCTTGAAAGTTTTTTTCTTCCCATTTTTTAATTTAGGATCATTAATATGATGAATTTCGTTACTTGCTTTGTTTCTTTTATAAATTAAAAATGTTTCAATACGCCCCCGGGTGGGCTCGAACCACCAACCTTTCGGTTAACAGCCGAACGCGCTAACCAATTGCGCCACGGAGGCTTGATTGTTTCCTTAGTTTCGCTATAGAGAGGAATTTTTATGATTACTGATCGTGAAATCTTTTTTCTTCCCATTTTTTAATTTAGGATCATTAATATGATGAATTTCGTTACTTGCTTTGTTTCTTTTATAAATAAAAATGTTTCTATACGCCACCGGGTGGGCTCGAGCCACCAACCTTTCGGTTAACAGCCGAACGCGCTAGCCGATTGCGCCACGGGGGCTTGATATGTTGCTTAGTTTCGCCGTAGATAGGAATTATCTTGACCAGTGATCGTAAAAGTGTTTTTCCTGCAATAATGTCTAACTTGCACAAATGAACTATAAAAGGACACGATGTGTAAACGAAGTGTAAATCAAAGTATCTGCTTATAATATTTTACAATTTTCGTTAAAGTAAATATTCTGGTTGATTGGTGAAAAAAAAGGAATTCAAACATCAATATATATTAATAAATTCATCGCATTTTTTACTGTTATTTTTAAACTAGTATAATTAGTATAAGAAATTACGTTGCTTGCTATGTTTCTTTTATAAAAGGAAAGAAAAGTGTTTCGATACGCCCCCGGGTGGGCTCGAACCACCAACCTTTCGGTTAACAGCCGAACGCGCTATCCGATTGCGCCACGGAGGCTTGATAGGTTGCTTAGTTTCGCCGTAGAAAGGAATTATCTTGACCAGTGATCGTAAAAATGTTTTTTCTGCAATAATGTCTAACTTTAACAAATGAACAATAAAGGGACGCGATGTGTAAACGAAGAGTAAATCAAAGTATCTGCTTATAATATTTCACAATTTTCGCTAAAGTAAGTATTTGGATGGTGGAAAAAAAAAGAAATTCAAATATCGATATATATTAAATTATTCATCGCATTTTTTATTGTTATTTTTAAATTAGCATGATTAATATAAGAAATTACGTTGCTTGCTATGTTTCTATTATAAAAGAAAATAAAGGTGTTTCGATACGCCCCCGGGTGGGCTCGAACCACCAACCTTTCGGTTAACAGCCGAACGCGCTAGCCAATTGCACCACGGAGAATTGATTGTTTCCTTAGTTTCGCTATAGAGAGGAATTATCATGATTACTGATAGTGAAAGTTTTTTTCTTCCCATTTTTTAATTTAGGATCATTAATATGATGAATTTCGTTACTTGCTTTGTTTCTTTTATAAATAAAAATGTTTCAATACGCCCCCGGGTGGGCTCGAACCACCAACCTTTCGGTTAACAGCCGAACGCGCTAACCAATTGCGCCACGGAGGCTTGATTGTTTCCTTAGTTTCGCTATAGAGAGGAATTATTATGATTACTGATCGTGAAATCTTTTTTCTTCCCATTTTTTAATTTAGGATCATTAATATGATGAATTTCGTTACTTGCTTTGTTTCTTTTATAAATAAAAATGTTTCAATACGCCCCCGGGTGGGCTCGAACCACCAACCTTTCGGTTAACAGCCGAACGCGCTAACCAATTGCGCCACGGAGGCTTGATTGTTTCCTTAGTTTCGCTATAGAGAGGAATTATTATGATTACTGATCGTGAAATCTTTTTTCTTCCCATTTTTTAATTTAGGATCATTAATATGATGAATTTCGTTGCTTGCTATGTTTCTTTTATAAAAGGAAAGAAAAGTATTTCGATACGCCCCCGGGTGGGCTCGAACCACCAACCTTTCGGTTAACAGCCGAACGCGCTAACCAATTGCGCCACGGAGGCTTGATTGTTTCCTTAGTTTCGCCGTAGAAAGGAATTATCTTGACCAGTGATCGTAAAAGTGTTTTTTTCCTGCAATAATGTCTAACTTTAACAAATGAACAATAAAGGGACGCGATGTGTAAACGAAGAGTAAATCAAAGTATCTGCTTATAATATTTCACAATTTTCGCTAAAGTAAGTATTTGCGTTGATGGTGAAAAAAAAAAAGAAATTCAAATATCGATATATATTAATTAATTCATCGCATTTTTTATTGTTATTTTTAAATTAGCATGATTAATATAAGAAATTACGTTGCTTGCTATGTTTCTATTATAAAAGAAAACAAAGGTGTTTCGATACGCCCCCGGGTGGGCTCGAACCACCAACCTTTCGGTTAACAGCCGAACACGCTAGCCAATTGCACCACGGAGAATTGATTGTTTCCTTAGTTTCGCTATAGAGAGGAATTATCATGATTACTGATAGTGAAAGTTTTTTTCTTCCCATTTTTTAATTTAGGATCATTAATATGATGAATTTCGTTACTTGCTTTGTTTCTTTTATGAATAAAAATGTTTCTATACGCCCCCGGGTGGGCTCGAACCACCAACCTTTCGGTTAACAGCCGAACGCGCTAGCCGATTGCGCCACGGAGGCTTGATAGATTGCTTAGTTTCGCCGTAGAAAGGAATTATCTTGACCAGTGATCGTAAAAGTGTTTTTCCTGCAATAATGTCTAACTTGCACAAATGAACTATAAAAGGACACGATGTGTAAACGAAGTGTAAATCAAAGTATCTGCTTATAATATTTTACAATTTCCGTTAAAGTAAATATTCTGGTTGATTGGTGAAAAAAAAGGAATTCAAACATCAATATATATTAATAAATTCATCGCATTTTTTACTGTTATTTTTAAATTAGCATAATTAGTATAAGAAATTACGTTGCTTGCTATGTTTCTGTTATAAAAGGAAAGAAAAGTGTTTCGATACGCCCCCGGGTGGGCTCGAACCACCAACCTTTCGGTTAACAGCCGAACACGCTAACCAATTGCGCCACGGAGGCTTGATTGTTTCCTTAGTTTCGCTATAGAGAGGAATTATTATGATTACTGATCGTGAAATCTTTTTTCTTCCCATTTTTTAATTTAGGATCATTAATATGATGAATTTCGTTACTTGCTTTGTTTCTTTTATAAATAAAAATGTTTGAATACGCCCCCGGGTGGGCTCGAACCACCAACCTTTCGGTTAACAGCCGAACGCGCTACCCAATTGCGCCACGGAGGCTTGATTGTTTCTTTAGTTTCGCTATAGAGAGGAATTATTATGATTACTGATCGTGAAATCTTTTTTCTTCCCATTTTTTAATTTAGGATCATTAATATGATGAATTTCGTTACTTGCTTTGTTTCTTTTATAAATAAAAATGTTTCTATACGCCCCCGGGTGGGCTCGAACCACCACCCTTTCGGTTAACAGCCGAACGCGCTAGCCGATTGCGCCACGGAGGCTTGATAGGTTGCTTAGTTTCGCCGTAGAAAGGAATTATCTTGACCAGTGATCGTAAAAGTGTTTTTCCTGCAATAATGTCTAACTTGCACAAATGAACTATAAAAGGACACGATGTGTAAACGAAGTGTAAATCAAAGTATCTGCTTATAATATTTTACAATTTTCGTTAAAGTAAATATTCTGGTTGATTGGTGAAAAAAAAGGAATTCAAACATCCATATATATTAATAAATTCATCGCATTTTTTACTGTTATTTTTAAACTAGCATAATTAGTATAAGAAATTACGTTGCTTGCTATGTTTCTTTTATAAAAGGAAAGAAAAGTGTTTCGATACGCCCCCGGGTGGGCTCGAACCACCAACCTTTCGGTTAACAGCCGAACGCGCTAGCCAATTGCGCCACGGAGGCTTGATTGTTTCCTTAGTTTCGCTATAGAGAGGAATTATCATGATTACTGATCTTGAAAGTTTTTTTCTTCCCATTTTTTAATTTAGGATCATTAATATGATGAATTTCGTTACTTGCTTTGTTTCTTTTATAAATAAAAATGTTTCAATACGCCCCCGGGTGGGCTCGAACCACCAACCTTTCGGTTAACAGCCGAACGCGCTAACCAATTGCGCCACGGAGGCTTGATTGTTTCCTTAGTTTCGCTATAGAGAGGAATTATTATGATTACTGATCGTGAAATCTTTTTTCTTCCCATTTTTTAATTTAGGATCATTAATATGATGAGTTTCGTTACTTGCTTTGTTTCTTTTATAAATAAAAATGTTTCTATACGCCCCCGGGTGGGCTCGAGCCACCAACCTTTCGGTTAACAGCCGAACGCGCTAGCCGATTGCGCCACGGAGGCTTGATATGTTGCTTAGTTTCGCCGTAGAAAGGAATTATCTTGACCAGTGATCGTAAAAGTGTTTTTCCTGCAATAATGTCTAACTTGCACAAATGAACTATAAAAGGACACGATGTGTAAACGAAGTGTAAATCAAAGTATCTGCTTATAATATTTTACAATTTTCGTTAAAGTAAATATTCTGGTTGATTGGTGAAAAAAAAGGAATTCAAACATCAATATATATTAATAAATTCATCGCATTTTTTACTGTTATTTTTAAATTAGCATAATTAGTATAAGAAATTACGTTGCTTGCTATGTTTCTTTTATAAAAGGAAAGAAAAGTGTTTCGATACGCCCCCGGGTGGGCTCGAACCACCAACCTTTCGGTTAACAGCCGAACGCGCTATCCGATTGCGCCACGGAGGCTTGATAGGTTGCTTAGTTTCGCCGTAGAAAGGAATTATCTTGACCAGTGATCGTAAAAATGTTTTTTCTGCAATAATGTCTAACTTTAACAAATGAACAATAAAGGGACGCGATGTGTAAACGAAGAGTAAATCAAAGTATCTGCTTATAATATTTCACAATTTTCGCTAAAGTAAGTATTTGGATGGTGGAAAAAAAAGAAATTCAAATATCGATATATATTAAATTATTCATCGCATTTTTTATTGTTATTTTTAAATTAGCATGATTAATATAAGAAATTACGTTGCTTGCTATGTTTCTATTATAAAAGAAAATAAAGGTGTTTCGATACGCCCCCGGGTGGGCTCGAACCACCAACCTTTCGGTTAACAGCCGAACGCGCTAGCCAATTGCACCACGGAGAATTGATTGTTTCCTTAGTTTCGCTATAGAGAGGAATTATCATGATTACTGATAGTGAAAGTTTTTTTCTTCCCATTTTTTAATTTAGGATCATTAATATGATGAATTTCGTTACTTGCTTTGTTTCTTTTATAAATAAAAATGTTTCAATACGCCCCCGGGTGGGCTCGAACCACCAACCTTTCGGTTAACAGCCGAACGCGCTAACCAATTGCGCCACGGAGGCTTGATTGTTTCCTTAGTTTCGCTATAGAGAGGAATTATTATGATTACTGATCGTGAAATCTTTTTTCTTCCCATTTTTTAATTTAGGATCATTAATATGATGAATTTCGTTACTTGCTTTGTTTCTTTTATAAATAAAAATGTTTCAATACGCCCCCGGGTGGGCTCGAACCACCAACCTTTCGGTTAACAGCCGAACGCGCTAACCAATTGCGCCACGGAGGCTTGATTGTTTCCTTAGTTTCGCTATAGAGAGGAATTATTATGATTACTGATCGTGAAATCTTTTTTCTTCCCATTTTTTAATTTAGGATCATTAATATGATGAATTTCGTTGCTTGCTATGTTTCTTTTATAAAAGGAAAGAAAAGTGTTTCGATACGCCCCCGGGTGGGCTCGAACCACCAACCTTTCGGTTAACAGCCGAACGCGCTAACCAATTGCGCCACGGAGGCTTGATTGTTTCCTTAGTTTCGCCGTAGAAAGGAATTATCTTGACCAGTGATCGTAAAAGTGTTTTTTTCCTGCAATAATGTCTAACTTTAACAAATGAACAATAAAGGGACGCGATGTGTAAACGAAGAGTAAATCAAAGTATCTGCTTATAATATTTCACAATTTTCGCTAAAGTAAGTATTTGCGTTGATGGTGAAAAAAAAAAGAAATTCAAATATCGATATATATTAATTAATTCATCGCATTTTTTATTGTTATTTTTAAATTAGCATGATTAATATAAGAAATTACGTTGCTTGCTATGTTTCTATTATAAAAGAAAACAAAGGTGTTTCGATACGCCCCCGGGTGGGCTCGAACCACCAACCTTTCGGTTAACAGCCGAACACGCTAGCCAATTGCACCACGGAGAATTGATTGTTTCCTTAGTTTCGCTATAGAGAGGAATTATCATGATTACTGATAGTGAAAGTTTTTTTCTTCCCATTTTTTAATTTAGGATCATTAATATGATGAATTTCGTTACTTGCTTTGTTTCTTTTATGAATAAAAATGTTTCTATACGCCCCCGGGTGGGCTCGAACCACCAACCTTTCGGTTAACAGCCGAACGCGCTAGCCGATTGCGCCACGGAGGCTTGATAGATTGCTTAGTTTCGCCGTAGAAAGGAATTATCTTGACCAGTGATCGTAAAAGTGTTTTTCCTGCAATAATGTCTAACTTGCACAAATGAACTATAAAAGGACACGATGTGTAAACGAAGTGTAAATCAAAGTATCTGCTTATAATATTTTACAATTTCCGTTAAAGTAAATATTCTGGTTGATTGGTGAAAAAAAAGGAATTCAAACATCAATATATATTAATAAATTCATCGCATTTTTTACTGTTATTTTTAAATTAGCATAATTAGTATAAGAAATTACGTTGCTTGCTATGTTTCTGTTATAAAAGGAAATAAAAGTGTTTCGATACGCCCCCGGGTGGGCTCGAACCACCAACCTTTCGGTTAACAGCCGAACACGCTAACCAATTGCGCCACGGAGGCTTGATTGTTTCCTTAGTTTCGCTATAGAGAGGAATTATAATGATTACTGATCGTGAAATCTTTTTTCTTCCCATTTTTTAATTTAGGATCATTAATATGATGAATTTCGTTACTTGCTTTGTTTCTTTTATAAATAAAAATGTTTCTATACGCCCCCGGGTGGGCTCGAGCCACCAACCTTTCGGTTAACAGCCGAACGCGCTAGCCGATTGCCCCACGGAGGCTTGATATGTTGCTTAGTTTCGCCGTAGAAAGGAATTATCTTGACCAGTGATCGTAAAAGTGTTTTTCCTGCAATAATGTCTAACTTGCACAAATGAACTATAAAAGGACACGATGTGTAAACGAAATGTAAATCAAAGTATCTGCTTATAATATTTTACAATTTCCGTTAAAGTAAATATTCTGGTTGATTGGTGAAAAAAAAGGAATTCAAACATCAATATATATTAATAAATTCATCGCATTTTTTACTGTTATTTTTAAATTAGCATAATTAGTATAAGAAATTACGTTGCTTGCTATGTTTCTTTTATAAAAGGAAAGAAAAGTGTTTCGATACGCCCCCGGGTGGGCTCGAACCACCAACCTTTCGGTTAACAGCCGAACGCGCTAGCCAATTGCGCCACGGAGGCTTGATTGTTTCCTTAGTTTCGCTATAGAGAGGAATTATCATGATTACTGATCTTGAAAGTTTTTTTCTTCCCATTTTTTAATTTAGGATCATTAATATGATGAATTTCGTTACTTGCTTTGTTTCTTTTATAAATTAAAAATGTTTCAATACGCCCCCGGGTGGGCTCGAACCACCAACCTTTCGGTTAACAGCCGAACGCGCTAACCAATTGCGCCACGGAGGCTTGATTGTTTCCTTAGTTTCGCTATAGAGAGGAATTATTATGATTACTGATCGTGAAATCTTTTTTCTTCCCATTTTTTAATTTAGGATCATTAATATGATGAATTTCGTTACTTGCTTTGTTTCTTTTATAAATAAAAATGTTTCTATACGCCCCCGGGTGGGCTCGAGCCACCAACCTTTCGGTTAACAGCCGAACGCGCTAGCCGATTGCGCCACGGAGGCTTGATATGTTGCTTAGTTTCGCCGTAGAAAGGAATTATCTTGACCAGTGATCGTAAAAGTGTTTTTCCTGCAATAATGTCTAACTTGCACAAATGAACTATAAAAGGACACGATGTGTAAACGAAGTGTAAATCAAAGTATCTGCTTATAATATTTTACAATTTTCGTTAAAGTAAATATTCTGGTCTATTGGTGAAAAAAAAGGAATTCAAACATCAATATATATTAATAAATTCATCGCATTTTTTACTGTTATTTTTAAACTAGCATAATTAGTATAAGAAATTACGTTGCTTGCTATGTTTCTGTTATAAAAGGAAAGAAAAGTGTTTCGATACGCCCCCGGGTGGGCTCGAACCACCAACCTTTCGGTTAACAGCCGAACGCGCTAGCCAATTGCGCCACGGAGGCTTGATTGTTTCCTTAGTTTCGCTATAGAGAGGAATTATCATGATTACTGATCTTGAAAGTTTTTTTCTTCCCATTTTTTAATTTAGGATCATTGATATGATGAATTTCGTTACTTGCTTTGTTTCTTTTATAAATAAAAATGTTTCAATACGCCCCCGGGTGGGCTCGAACCACCAACCTTTCGGTTAACAGCCGAACGCGCTAACCAATTGCGCCACGGAGGCTTGATTGTTTCCTTAGTTTCGCTATAGAGAGGAATTATTATGATTACTGATCGTGAAATCTTTTTTCTTCCCATTTTTTAATTTAGGATCATTAATATGATGAATTTCGTTACTTGCTTTGTTTCTTTTATAAATAAAAATGTTTCTATACGCCCCCGGGTGGGCTCGAGCCACCAACCTTTCGGTTAACAGCCGAACGCACTAGCCGATTGCGCCACGGAGGCTTGATATGTTGCTTAGTTTCGCCGTAGAAAGGAATTATCTTGACCAGTGATCGTAAAAGTGTTTTTCCTGCAATAATGTCTAACTTGCACAAATGAACTATAAAAGGACACGATGTGTAAACGAAGTGTAAATCAAAGTATCTGCTTATAATATTTTACAATTTTCGTTAAAGTAAATATTCTGGTTGATTGGTGAAAAAAAAGGAATTCAAACATCAATATATATTAATAAATTCATCGCATTTTTTACTGTTATTTTTAAATTAGCATAATTAGTATAAGAAATTACGTTGCTTGCTATGTTTCTTTTATAAAAGGAAAGAAAAGTGTTTCGATACGCCCCCGGGTGGGCTCGAACCACCAACCTTTCGGTTAACAGCCGAACGCGCTAACCAATTGCTCCACGGAGTCTTGATTGTTTCCTTAGTTTCGCCGTAGAACCGTAGAAAGGAATTATCTTGACCAGTGATCGTAAAAGTGTTTTTTTTCTGCAATAATGTCTAACTTTAACAAATGAACAATAAAGGGACGCGATGTGTAAACGAAGAGTAAATCAAAGTATCTGCTTATAATATTTCACAATTTTCGCTAAAGTAAGTATTTGCGTTGATGGTGAAAAAAAAAAAATTCAAATATCGATATATATTAAATTATTCATCGCATTTTTTATTGTTATTTTTAAATTAGCATGATTAATATAAGAAATTACGTTGCTTGCTATGTTTCTATTATAAAAGAAAATAAAGGTGTTTCGATACGCCCCCGGGTGGGCTCGAACCACCAACCTTTCGGTTAACAGCCGAACGCGCTAGCCAATTGCGCCACGGAGCCTTGATTGTTTCCTTAGTTTCGCTATAGAGAGGAATTATCATGATTACTGATCTTGAAAGTTTCTTTCTTCCCATTTTTTAATTTAGGATCATTAATATGATGAATTTCGTTACTTGCTTTGTTTCTTTTATAAATAAAAATGTTTCAATACGCCCCCGGGTGGGCTCGAACCACCAACCTTTCGGTTAAAAGCCGAACGCGCTAACCAATTGCGCCACGGAGGCTTGATTGTTTTCTTAGTTTCGCTATAGAGAGGAATTATTATGATTACTGATCGTGAAATCTTTTTTCTTCCCATTTTTTAATTTAGGATCATTAATATGATGAATTTCGTTACTTGCTTTGTTTCTTTTATAAATAAAAATGTTTCAATACGCCCCCGGGTGGGCTCGAACCACCAACCTTTCGGTTAACAGCCGAACGCGCTAACCAATTGCGCCACGGAGGCTTGATTGTTTCCTTAGTTTCGCCATAGAGAGGAATTATTATGATTACTGATCGTGAAATCTTTTTTCTTCCCATTTTTGAATTTAGGATCATTAATATGATGAATTTCGTTACTTGCTTTGTTTCTTTTATAAATAAAAATGTTTCTATACGCCCCCGGGTGGGCTCGAACCACCAACCTTTCGGTTAACAGCCGAACGCGCTAGCCGATTGCGCCACGGAGGCTTGATAGGTTGCTTAGTTTCGCCGTAGAAAGGAATTATCTTGACCAGTGATCGTAAAAGTGTTTTTCCTGCAATAATGTCTAACTTGCACAAATGAACTATAAAAGGACACGATGTGTAAACGAAGTGTAAATCAAAGTATCTGCTTATAATATTTTACAATTTTCGTTAAAGTAAATATTCTGGTTGATTGGTGAAAAAAAAGAAATTCAAATATCGATATATATTAATTAATTCATCGCATTTTTTATTGTTATTTTTAAATTAGCATGATTAATATAAGAAATTACGTTGCTTGCTATGTTTCTATTATAAAAGAAAATAAAGGTGTTTCGGTACGCCCCCGGGTGGGCTCGAACCACCAACCTTTCGGTTAACAGCCGAACGCGCTAGCCAATTGCACCACGGAGAATTGATTGTTTCCTTAGTTTCGCTATAGAGAGGAATTATCATGATTACTGATAGTGAAAGTTTTTTTCTTCCCATTTTTTAATTTAGGATCATTAATATGATGAATTTCGTTACTTGCTTTGTTTCTTTTATAAATAAAAATGTTTCTATACGCCCCCGGGTGGGCTCGACCCACCAACCTTTCGGTTAACAGCCGAACGCGCTAGCCGATTGCGCCACGGAGGCTTGATAGGTTGCTTAGTTTCGCCGTAGAAAGGAATTATCTTGACCAGTGATCGTAAAAGTGTTTTTCCTGCAATAATGTCTAACTTGCACAAATGAACTATAAAAGGACACGATGTGTAAATCAAAGTATCTGCTTATAATATTTTACAATTTTCGTTAAAGTAAATATTCTGTTTGATTGGTGAAAAAAAAGGAATTCAAACATCAATATATATTAATAAATTCATCGCATTTTTTACTGTTATTTTTAAATTAGCATAATTAGTATAAGAAATTACGTTGCTTGCTATGTTTCTGTTATAAAAGGAAAGAAAAGTGTTTCGATACGCCCCCGGGTGGGCTCGAACCACCAACCTTTCGGTTAACAGCCGAACGCGCTAGCCAATTGCGCCACGGAGGCTTGATTGTTTCCTTAGTTTCGCTATAGAGAGGAATTATCATGATTACTGATCTTGAAAGTTTTTTTCTTCCCATTTTTTAATTTAGGATCATTAATATGATGAATTTCGTTACTTGCTTTGTTTCTTTTATAAATAAAAATGTTTCAATACGCCCCCGGGTGGGCTCGAACCACCAACCTTTCGGTTAACAGCCGAACGCGCTAACCAATTGCGCCACGGAGGCTTGATTGTTTCCTTAGTTTCGCTATAGAGAGGAATTATTATGATTACTGATCGTGAAATCTTTTTTCTTCCCATTTTTTAATTTAGGATCATTAATATGATGAATTTCGTTACTTGCTTTGTTTCTTTTATAAATAAAAATGTTTCTATACGCCCCCGGGTGGGCTCGAACCAGCAACCTTTCGGTTAACAGCCGAACGCGCTAGCCGATTGCGCCACGGAGGCTTGATAGGTTGCTTAGTTTCGCCGTAGAAAGGAATTATCTTGACCAGTGATCGTAAAAGTGTTTTTCCTGCAATAATGTCTAACTTGCACAAATGAACTATAAAAGGACACGATGTGTAAACGAAGTGTAAATCAAAGTATCTGCTTATATTATTTTACAATTTTCGTTTAAGTAAATATTCTGGTTGATTGGTGAAAAAAAAGGAATTCAAACATCAATATATATTAATAAATTCATCGCATTTTTTACTGTTATTTTTAAATTAGCATGATTAATATAAGAAATTACGTTGCTTGCTATGTTTCTATTATAAAAAAAAATAAAGGTGTTTCGATACGCCCCCGGGTGGGCTCGAACCACCAACCTTTCGGTTAACAGCCGAACGCGCTAGCCAATTGCACCACGGAGAATTGATTGTTTTCTTAGTTTCGCTATAGAGAGGAATTATCATGATTACTGATAGTGAAAGTTTTTTTCTTCCCATTTTTTAATTTAGGATCATTAATATGATGAATTTCGTTACTTGCTTTGTTTCTTTTATAAATAAAAATGTTTCTATACGCCCCCGGGTGGGCTCGAACCACCAACCTTTCGGCTAACAGCCGAACGCGCTAGCCGATTGCACCACGGAGGCTTGATAGGTTGCTTAGTTTCGCCGTAGAAAGGAATTATCTTGACCAGTGATCGTAAAAGTGTTTTTCCTGCAATAATGTCTAACTTGCACAAATGAACTATAAAAGGACACGATGTGTAAACGAAGTGTAAATCAAAGTATCTGCTTATATTATTTTACAATTTTCGTTAAAGTAAATATTATGGTTGATTGGTGAAAAAAAAGGAATTCAAACATCAATATATATTAATAAATTCATCGCATTTTTTACTGTTATTTTTAAATTAGTATAAGAAATTACGTTGCTTGCTATGTTTCTTTTATAAAAGGAAAGAAAAGTGTTTCGATACGCCCCCGGGTGGGCTCGAACCACCAACCTTTCGGTTAACAGCCGAACGCGCTAGCCAATTGCGCCACGGAGGCTTGTTTGTTTCCTTAGTTTCGCTATAGAGAGGAATTATCATGATTACTGATCTTGAAAGTTTTTTTCTTCCCATTTTTTAATTTAGGATCATTAATATGATGAATTTCGTTACTTGCTTTGTTTCTTTTATAAATAAAAATGTTTCTATACGCCCCCGGGTGGGCTCGAACCACCAACCTTTCGGCTAACAGCCGAACGCGCTAGCCGATTGCGCCACGGAGGCTTGATAGGTTGCTTAGTTTCGCCGTAGAAAGGAATTATCTTGACCAGTGATCGTAAAAGTGTTTTTCCTGCAATAATGTCTAACTTGCACAAATGAACTATAAAAGGACACGATGTGTAAACGAAGTGTAAATCAAAGTATCTGCTTATATTATTTTACAATTTTCGTTAAAGTAAATATTCTGGTTGATTGGTGAAAAAAAAGGAATTCAAACATCAATATATATTAATAAATTCATCGCATTTTTTACTGTTATTTTTAAATTAGTATAAGAAATTACGTTGCTTGCTATGTTTCTTTTATAAAAGGAAAGAAAAGTGTTTCGATACGCCCCCGGGTGGGCTCGAACCACCAACCTTTCGGTTAACAGCCGAACGCGCTAGCCAATTGCGCCACGGAGGCTTGTTTGTTTCCTTAGTTTCGCTATAGAGAGGAATTATCATGATTACTGATCTTGAAAGTTTTTTTCTTCCCATTTTTTAATTTAGGATCATTAATATGATGAATTTCGTTACTTGCTTTGTTTCTTTTATAAATAAAAATGTTTCAATACGCCCCCGGGTGGGCTCGAACCACCAACCTTTCGGTTAACAGCCGAACGCGCTAGCCGATTGCGCCACGGAGGCTTGATAGGTTGCTTAGTTTCGCCGTAGAAAGGAATTATCTTGACCAGTGATCGTAAAAGTGTTTTTCCTGCAATAATGTCTAACTTGCACAAATGAACTATAAAAGGACGCGACGTGTAAACGAAGTGTAAATCAAAGTATCTGCTTATAATATTTTACAATTTTCGTTAAAGTAAATATTCTGATTGATTGGTGAAAAAAAAGGAATTCAAACATGAATATATATTAATAAATTCATCGCATTTTTTACTGTTATTTTTAAATTAGTATAAGAAATTACGTTGCTTGCTATGTTTCTTTTATAAAAGGAAAGAAAAGTGTTTCGATACGCCCCCGGGTGGGCTCGAACCACCAACCTTTCGGTTAACATCCGAACGCGCTAACCAATTGCGCCACGGAGGCTTGATTGTTTCCTTAGTTTCGCCGTAGAAAGGAATTATCTTGACCAGTGATCGTAAAAGTGTTTTTTTCCTGCAATAATGTCTAACTTTAACAAATGAACAATAAAGGGACGCGATGTGTAAACGAAGAGTAAATCAAAGTATCTGCTTATAATATTTCACAATTTTCGCTAAAGTAAGTATTTGCGTTGATGGTGAAAAAAAAAAGAAATTCAAATATCGATATATATTAATTAATTCATCGCATTTTTTATTGTTATTTTTAAATTAGCATGATTAATATAAGAAATTACGTTGCTTGCTATGTTTCTATTATAAAAAAAAATAAAGGTGTTTCGATACGCCCCCGGGTGGGCTCGAACCACCAACCTTTCGGTTAACAGCCGAACGCGCTAGCCAATTGCACCACGGAGAATTGATTGTTTTCTTAGTTTCGCTATAGAGAGGAATTATCATGATTACTGATAGTGAAAGTTTTTTTCTTCCCATTTTTTAATTTAGGATCATTAATATGATGAATTTCGTTACTTGCTTTGTTTCTTTTATAAATAAAAATGTTTCTATACGCCCCCGGGTGGGCTCGAACCACCAACCTTTCGGCTAACAGCCGAACGCGCTAGCCGATTGCGCCACGGAGGCTTGATAGGTTGCTTAGTTTCGCCGTAGAAAGGAATTATCTTGACCAGTGATCGTAAAAGTGTTTTTCCTGCAATAATGTCTAACTTGCACAAATGAACTATAAAAGGACACGATGTGTAAACGAAGTGTAAATCAAAGTATCTGCTTATATTATTTTACAATTTTCGTTAAAGTAAATATTCTGGTTGATTGGTGAAAAAAAAGGAATTCAAACATCAATATATATTAATAAATTCATCGCATTTTTTACTGTTATTTTTAAATTAGTATAAGAAATTACGTTGCTTGCTATGTTTCTTTTATAAAAGGAAAGAAAAGTGTTTCGATACGCCCCCGGGTGGGCTCGAACCACCAACCTTTCGGTTAACAGCCGAACGCGCTAGCCAATTGCGCCACGGAGGCTTGATTGTTTTCTTAGTTTCGCTATAGAGAGGAATTATTATGATTACTGATCGTGAAATCTTTTTTCTTCCCATTTTTTAATTTAGGATCATTAATATGATGAATTTCGTTACTTGCTTTGTTTCTTTTATAAATAAAAATGTTTCAATACGCCCCCGGGTGGGCTCGAACCACCAACCTTTCGGTTAACAGCCGAACGCGCTAACCAATTGCGCCACGGAGGCTTGATTGTTTCCTTAGTTTCGCCATAGAGAGGAATTATTATGATTACTGATCGTGAAATCTTTTTTCTTCCCATTTTTGAATTTAGGATCATTAATATGATGAATTTCGTTACTTGCTTTGTTTCTTTTATAAATAAAAATGTTTCTATACGCCCCCGGGTGGGCTCGAACCACCAACCTTTCGGTTAACAGCCGAACGCGCTAGCCGATTGCGCCACGGAGGCTTGATAGGTTGCTTAGTTTCGCCGTAGAAAGGAATTATCTTGACCAGTGATCGTAAAAGTGTTTTTCCTGCAATAATGTCTAACTTGCACAAATGAACTATAAAAGGACACGATGTGTAAACGAAGTGTAAATCAAAGTATCTGCTTATAATATTTTACAATTTTCGTTAAAGTAAATATTCTGGTTGATTGGTGAAAAAAAAGAAATTCAAATATCGATATATATTAATTAATTCATCGCATTTTTTATTGTTATTTTTAAATTAGCATGATTAATATAAGAAATTACGTTGCTTGCTATGTTTCTATTATAAAAGAAAATAAAGGTGTTTCGGTACGCCCCCGGGTGGGCTCGAACCACCAACCTTTCGGTTAACAGCCGAACGCGCTAGCCAATTGCACCACGGAGAATTGATTGTTTCCTTAGTTTCGCTATAGAGAGGAATTATCATGATTACTGATAGTGAAAGTTTTTTTCTTCCCATTTTTTAATTTAGGATCATTAATATGATGAATTTCGTTACTTGCTTTGTTTCTTTTATAAATAAAAATGTTTCTATACGCCCCCGGGTGGGCTCGAACCACCAACCTTTCGGTTAACAGCCGAACGCGCTAGCCGATTGCGCCACGGAGGCTTGATAGGTTGCTTAGTTTCGCCGTAGAAAGGAATTATCTTGACCAGTGATCGTAAAAGTGTTTTTCCTGCAATAATGTCTAACTTGCACAAATGAACTATAAAAGGACACGATGTGTAAATCAAAGTATCTGCTTATAATATTTTACAATTTTCGTTAAAGTAAATATTCTGTTTGATTGGTGAAAAAAAAGGAATTCAAACATCAATATATATTAATAAATTCATCGCTTTTTTTACTGTTATTTTTAAATTAGCATAATTAGTATAAGAAATTACGTTGCTTGCTATGTTTCTGTTATAAAAGGAAAGAAAAGTGTTTCGATACGCCCCCGGGTGGGCTCGAACCACCAACCTTTCGGTTAACAGCCGAACGCGCTAGCCAATTGCGCCACGGAGGCTTGATTGTTTCCTTAGTTTCGCTATAGAGAGGAATTATCATGATTACTGATCTTGAAAGTTTTTTTCTTCCCATTTTTTAATTTAGGATCATTAATATGATGAATTTCGTTACTTGCTTTGTTTCTTTTATAAATAAAAATGTTTCAATACGCCCCCGGGTGGGCTCGAACCACCAACCTTTCGGTTAACAGCCGAACGCGCTAACCAATTGCGCCACGGAGGCTTGATTGTTTCCTTAGTTTCGCTATAGAGAGGAATTATTATGATTACTGATCGTGAAATCTTTTTTCTTCCCATTTTTTAATTTAGGATCATTAATATGATGAATTTCGTTACTTGCTTTGTTTCTTTTATAAATAAAAATGTTTCTATACGCCCCCGGGTGGGCTCGAACCAGCAACCTTTCGGTTAACAGCCGAACGCGCTAGCCGATTGCGCCACGGAGGCTTGATAGGTTGCTTAGTTTCGCCGTAGAAAGGAATTATCTTGACCAGTGATCGTAAAAGTGTTTTTCCTGCAATAATGTCTAACTTGCACAAATGAACTATAAAAGGACACGATGTGTAAACGAAGTGTAAATCAAAGTATCTGCTTATATTATTTTACAATTTTCGTTTAAGTAAATATTCTGGTTGATTGGTGAAAAAAAAGGAATTCAAACATCAATATATATTAATAAATTCATCGCATTTTTTACTGTTATTTTTAAATTAGCATGATTAATATAAGAAATTACGTTGCTTGCTATGTTTCTATTATAAAAAAAAATAAAGGTGTTTCGATACGCCCCCGGGTGGGCTCGAACCACCAACCTTTCGGTTAACAGCCGAACGCGCTAGCCAATTGCACCACGGAGAATTGATTGTTTTCTTAGTTTCGCTATAGAGAGGAATTATCATGATTACTGATAGTGAAAGTTTTTTTCTTCCCATTTTTTAATTTAGGATCATTAATATGATGAATTTCGTTACTTGCTTTGTTTCTTTTATAAATAAAAATGTTTCTATACGCCCCCGGGTGGGCTCGAACCACCAACCTTTCGGCTAACAGCCGAACGCGCTAGCCGATTGCACCACGGAGGCTTGATAGGTTGCTTAGTTTCGCCGTAGAAAGGAATTATCTTGACCAGTGATCGTAAAAGTGTTTTTCCTGCAATAATGTCTAACTTGCACAAATGAACTATAAAAGGACACGATGTGTAAACGAAGTGTAAATCAAAGTATCTGCTTATATTATTTTACAATTTTCGTTAAAGTAAATATTCTGGTTGATTGGTGAAAAAAAAGGAATTCAAACATCAATATATATTAATAAATTCATCGCATTTTTTACTGTTATTTTTAAATTAGTATAAGAAATTACGTTGCTTGCTATGTTTCTTTTATAAAAGGAAAGAAAAGTGTTTCGATACGCCCCCGGGTGGGCTCGAACCACCAACCTTTCGGTTAACAGCCGAACGCGCTAGCCAATTGCGCCACGGAGGCTTGTTTGTTTCCTTAGTTTCGCTATAGAGAGGAATTATCATGATTACTGATCTTGAAAGTTTTTTTCTTCCCATTTTTTAATTTAGGATCATTAATATGATGAATTTCGTTACTTGCTTTGTTTCTTTTATAAATAAAAATGTTTCTATACGCCCCCGGGTGGGCTCGAACCACCAACCTTTCGGCTAACAGCCGAACGCGCTAGCCGATTGCGCCACGGAGGCTTGATAGGTTGCTTAGTTTCGCCGTAGAAAGGAATTATCTTGACCAGTGATCGTAAAAGTGTTTTTCCTGCAATAATGTCTAACTTGCACAAATGAACTATAAAAGGACACGATGTGTAAACGAAGTGTAAATCAAAGTATCTGCTTATATTATTTTACAATTTTCGTTAAAGTAAATATTCTGGTTGATTGGTGAAAAAAAAGGAATTCAAACATCAATATATATTAATAAATTCATCGCATTTTTTACTGTTATTTTTAAATTAGTATAAGAAATTACGTTGCTTGCTATGTTTCTTTTATAAAAGGAAAGAAAAGTGTTTCGATACGCCCCCGGGTGGGCTCGAACCACCAACCTTTCGGTTAACAGCCGAACGCGCTAGCCAATTGCGCCACGGAGGCTTGTTTGTTTCCTTAGTTTCGCTATAGAGAGGAATTATCATGATTACTGATCTTGAAAGTTTTTTTCTTCCCATTTTTTAATTTAGGATCATTAATATGATGAATTTCGTTACTTGCTTTGTTTCTTTTATAAATAAAAATGTTTCAATACGCCCCCGGGTGGGCTCGAACCACCAACCTTTCGGTTAACAGCCGAACGCGCTAGCCGATTGCGCCACGGAGGCTTGATAGGTTGCTTAGTTTCGCCGTAGAAAGGAATTATCTTGACCAGTGATCGTAAAAGTGTTTTTCCTGCAATAATGTCTAACTTGCACAAATGAACTATAAAAGGACGCGACGTGTAAACGAAGTGTAAATCAAAGTATCTGCTTATAATATTTTACAATTTTCGTTAAAGTAAATATTCTGATTGATTGGTGAAAAAAAAGGAATTCAAACATGAATATATATTAATAAATTCATCGCATTTTTTACTGTTATTTTTAAATTAGTATAAGAAATTACGTTGCTTGCTATGTTTCTTTTATAAAAGGAAAGAAAAGTGTTTCGATACGCCCCCGGGTGGGCTCGAACCACCAACCTTTCGGTTAACATCCGAACGCGCTAACCAATTGCGCCACGGAGGCTTGATTGTTTCCTTAGTTTCGCCGTAGAAAGGAATTATCTTGACCAGTGATCGTAAAAGTGTTTTTTTCCTGCAATAATGTCTAACTTTAACAAATGAACAATAAAGGGACGCGATGTGTAAACGAAGAGTAAATCAAAGTATCTGCTTATAATATTTCACAATTTTCGCTAAAGTAAGTATTTGCGTTGATGGTGAAAAAAAAAAGAAATTCAAATATCGATATATATTAATTAATTCATCGCATTTTTTATTGTTATTTTTAAATTAGCATGATTAATATAAGAAATTACGTTGCTTGCTATGTTTCTATTATAAAAAAAAATAAAGGTGTTTCGATACGCCCCCGGGTGGGCTCGAACCACCAACCTTTCGGTTAACAGCCGAACGCGCTAGCCAATTGCACCACGGAGAATTGATTGTTTTCTTAGTTTCGCTATAGAGAGGAATTATCATGATTACTGATAGTGAAAGTTTTTTTCTTCCCATTTTTTAATTTAGGATCATTAATATGATGAATTTCGTTACTTGCTTTGTTTCTTTTATAAATAAAAATGTTTCTATACGCCCCCGGGTGGGCTCGAACCACCAACCTTTCGGCTAACAGCCGAACGCGCTAGCCGATTGCGCCACGGAGGCTTGATAGGTTGCTTAGTTTCGCCGTAGAAAGGAATTATCTTGACCAGTGATCGTAAAAGTGTTTTTCCTGCAATAATGTCTAACTTGCACAAATGAACTATAAAAGGACACGATGTGTAAACGAAGTGTAAATCAAAGTATCTGCTTATATTATTTTACAATTTTCGTTAAAGTAAATATTCTGGTTGATTGGTGAAAAAAAAGGAATTCAAACATCAATATATATTAATAAATTCATCGCATTTTTTACTGTTATTTTTAAATTAGTATAAGAAATTACGTTGCTTGCTATGTTTCTTTTATAAAAGGAAAGAAAAGTGTTTCGATACGCCCCCGGGTGGGCTCGAACCACCAACCTTTCGGTTAACAGCCGAACGCGCTAGCCAATTGCGCCACGGAGGCTTGTTTGTTTCCTTAGTTTCGCTATAGAGAGGAATTATCATGATTACTGATCTTGAAAGTTTTTTTCTTCCCATTTTTTAATTTAGGATCATTAATATGATGAATTTCGTTACTTGCTTTGTTTCTTTTATAAATAAAAATGTTTCAATACGCCCCCGGGTGGGCTCGAACCACCAACCTTTCGGTTAACAGCCGAACGCGCTAACCAATTGCGCCACGGAGGCTTGATTGTTTCCTTAGTTTCGCTATAGAGAGGAATTATTATGATTACTGATCGTGAAATCTTTTTTCTTCCCATTTTTTAATTTAGGATCATTAATATGATGAATTTCGTTACTTGCTTTGTTTCTTTTATAAATAAAAATGTTTCTATACGCCCCCGGGTGGGCTCGAACCACCAACCTTTCGGTTAACAGCCGAACGCGCTAGCCGATTGCGCCACGGAGGCTTGATAGGTTGCTTAGTTTCGCCGTAGAAAGGAATTATCTTGACCAGTGATCGTAAAAGTGTTTTTCCTGCAATAATGTCTAACTTGCACAAATGAACTATAAAAGGACGCGATGTGTAAACGAAGTGTAAATCAAAGTATCTGCTTATAATATTTTACAATTTTCGTTAAAGTAAATATTCTGATTGATTGGTGAAAAAAAAGGAATTCAAACATCAATATATATTAATAAATTCATCGCATTTTTTACTGTTATTTTTAAACTAGCATAATTAGTATAAGAAATTACGTTGCTTGCTATGTTTCTTTTATAAATGGAAAGAAAAGTGTTTCGATACGCCCCCGGGTGGGCTCGAACCACCAACCTTTCGGTTAACAGCCGAACGCGCTAACCAATTGCGCCACGGAGGCTTGATTGTTTCCTTAGTTTCGCTATAGAGAGGAATTATTATGATTACTGATCGTGAAATCTTTTTTCTTCCCATTTTTTAATTTAGGATCATTAATATGATGAATTTCGTTACTTGCTTTGTTTCTTTTTTAAATAAAAATGTTTCTATACGCCCCCGGGTGGGCTCGAACCACCAACCTTTCGGTTAACAGCCGAACGCGCTAGCCGATTGCGCCACGGAGGCTTGATAGGTTGCTTAGTTTCGCCGTAGAAAGGAATTATCTTGACCAGTGATCGTAAAAGTGTTTTTCCTGCAATAATGTCTAACTTGCACAAATGAACTATAAAAGGACGCGACGTGTAAACGAAGTGTAAATCAAAGTATCTGCTTATAATATTTTACAATTTTCGTTAAAGTAAATATTCTGATTGATTGGTGAAAAAAAAGGAATTCAAACATCAATATATATTAATAAATTCATCGCATTTTTTACTGTTATTTTTAAACTAGCATAATTAGTATAAGAAATTACGTTGCTTGCTATGTTTCTTTTATAAAAGGAAAGAAAAGTGTTTCGATACGCCCCCGGGTGGGCTCGAACCACCAACCTTTCGGTTAACAGCCGAACGCGCTAACCAATTGCGCCACGGAGGCTTGATTGTTTCCTTAGTTTCGCTATAGAGAGGAATTATTATGATTACTGATCGTGAAATCTTTTTTCTTCCCATTTTTTAATTTAGGATCATTAATATGATGAATTTCGTTACTTGCTTTGTTTCTTTTATAAATAAAAATGTTTCTATACGCCCCCGGGTGGGCTCGAACCACCAACCTTTCGGTTAACAGCCGAACGCGCTAGCCGATTGCGCCACGGAGGCTTGATAGGTTGCTTAGTTTCGCCGTAGAAAGGAATTATCTTGACCAGTGATCGTAAAAGTGTTTTTCCTGCAATAATGTCTAACTTGCACAAATGAACTATAAAAGGACGCGACGTGTAAACGAAGTGTAAATCAAAGTATCTGCTTATAATATTTTACAATTTTCGTTAAAGTAAATATTCTGATTGATTGGTGAAAAAAAAGGAATTCAAACATCAATATATATTAATAAATTCATCGCATTTTTTACTGTTATTTTTAAACTAGCATAATTAGTATAAGAAATTACGTTGCTTGCTATGTTTCTTTTATAAAAGGAAAGAAAAGTGTTTCGATACGCCCCCGGGTGGGCTCGAACCACCAACCTTTCGGTTAACAGCCGAACGCGCTAGCCAATTGCACCACGGAGAATTGATTGTTTCCTTAGTTTCGCTATAGAGAGGAATTATCATGATTACTGATAGTGAAAGTTTTTTTCTTCCCATTTTTTAATTTAGGATCATTAATATGATGAATTTCGTTACTTGCTTTGTTTCTTTTATAAATAAAAATGTTTCTATACGCCCCCGGGTGGGCTCGAACCACCAACCTTTCGGTTAACAGCCGAACGCGCTAGCCGATTGCGCCACGGAGGCTTGATAGGTTGCTTAGTTTCGCCGTAGAAAGGAATTATCTTGACCAGTGATCGTAAAAGTGTTTTTCCTGCAATAATGTCTAACTTGCACAAATGAACTATAAAAGGACACGATGTGTAAATCAAAGTATCTGCTTATAATATTTTACAATTTTCGTTAAAGTAAATATTCTGTTTGATTGGTGAAAAAAAAGGAATTCAAACATCAATATATATTAATAAATTCATCGCATTTTTTACTGTTATTTTTAAATTAGCATAATTAGTATAAGAAATTACGTTGCTTGCTATGTTTCTGTTATAAAAGGAAAGAAAAGTGTTTCGATACGCCCCCGGGTGGGCTCGAACCACCAACCTTTCGGTTAACAGCCGAACGCGCTAGCCAATTGCGCCACGGAGGCTTGATTGTTTCCTTAGTTTCGCTATAGAGAGGAATTATCATGATTACTGATCTTGAAAGTTTTTTTCTTCCCATTTTTTAATTTAGGATCATTAATATGATGAATTTCGTTACTTGCTTTGTTTCTTTTATAAATAAAAATGTTTCAATACGCCCCCGGGTGGGCTCGAACCACCAACCTTTCGGTTAACAGCCGAACGCGCTAACCAATTGCGCCACGGAGGCTTGATTGTTTCCTTAGTTTCGCTATAGAGAGGAATTATTATGATTACTGATCGTGAAATCTTTTTTCTTCCCATTTTTTAATTTAGGATCATTAATATGATGAATTTCGTTACTTGCTTTGTTTCTTTTATAAATAAAAATGTTTCTATACGCCCCCGGGTGGGCTCGAACCAGCAACCTTTCGGTTAACAGCCGAACGCGCTAGCCGATTGCGCCACGGAGGCTTGATAGGTTGCTTAATTTCGCCGTAGAAAGGAATTATCTTGACCAGTGATCGTAAAAGTGTTTTTCCTGCAATAATGTCTAACTTGCACAAATGAACTATAAAAGGACACGATGTGTAAACGAAGTGTAAATCAAAGTATCTGCTTATATTATTTTACAATTTTCGTTTAAGTAAATATTCTGGTTGATTGGTGAAAAAAAAGGAATTCAAACATCAATATATATTAATAAATTCATCGCATTTTTTACTGTTATTTTTAAATTAGCATAATTAGTATAAGAAATTACGTTGCTTGTTATGTTTCTTTTATAAAAGGAAAGGAAAGTGTTTCGATACGTCCCCGGGTGGGCTCGAACCACCAACCTTTCGGTTAACAGCCGAACGCGCTAGCCAATTGCGCCACGGAGGCTTGATTGTTTCCTTAGTTTCGCTATAGAGAGGAATTATCATGATTACTGATCTTGAAAGTTTTTTTCTTCCCATTTTTTAATTTAGGATCATTAATATGATGAATTTCGTTACTTGCTTTGTTTCTTTTATAAATAAAAATGTTTCAATACGCCCCCGGGTGGGCTCGAACCACCAACCTTTCGGTTAACAGCCGAACGCGCTAACCAATTGCGCCACGGAGGCTTGATTGTTTCCTAAGTTTCGCTATAGAGAGGAATTATTATGATTACTGATCGTGAAATCTTTTTTCTTCCCATTTTTTAATTTAGGATCATTAATATGATGAATTTCGTTACTTGCTTTGTTTCTTTTATAAATAAAAATGTTTCTATACGCCCCCGGGTGGGCTCGAACCACCAACCTTTCGGTTAACAGCCGAACGCGCTAGCCGATTGCGCCACGGAGGCTTGATAGGTTGCTTAGTTTCGCCGTAGAAAGGAATTATCTTGACCAGTGATCGTAAAAGTGTTTTTCCTGCAATAATGTCTAACTTGCACAAATGAACTATAAAAGGACGCGATGTGTAAACGAAGTGTAAATCAAAGTATCTGCTTATAATATTTTACAATTTTCGTTAAAGTAAATATTCTGATTGATTGGTGAAAAAAAAGGAATTCAAACATGAATATATATTAATAAATTCATCGCATTTTTTACTGTTATTTTTAAACTAGCATAATTAGTATAAGAAATTACGTTGCTTGCTATGTTTCTTTTATAAAAGGAAAGAAAAGTGTTTCGATACGCCCCCGGGTGGGCTCGAACCACCAACCTTTCGGTTAACATCCGAACGCGCTAACCAATTGCGCCACGGAGGCTTGATTGTTTCCTTAGTTTCGCCGTAGAAAGGAATTATCTTGACCAGTGATCGTAAAAGTGTTTTTTTCCTGCAATAATGTCTAACTTTAACAAATGAACAATAAAGGGACGCGATGTGTAAACGAAGAGTAAATCAAAGTATCTGCTTATAATATTTCACAATTTTCGCTAAAGTAAGTATTTGCGTTGATGGTGAAAAAAAAAAGAAATTCAAATATCGATATATATTAATTAATTCATCGCATTTTTTATTGTTATTTTTAAATTAGCATGATTAATATAAGAAATTACGTTGCTTGCTATGTTTCTATTATAAAAAAAAATAAAGGTGTTTCGATACGCCCCCGGGTGGGCTCGAACCACCAACCTTTCGGTTAACAGCCGAACGCGCTAGCCAATTGCACCACGGAGAATTGATTGTTTTCTTAGTTTCGCTATAGAGAGGAATTATCATGATTACTGATAGTGAAAGTTTTTTTCTTCCCATTTTTTAATTTAGGATCATTAATATGATGAATTTCGTTACTTGCTTTGTTTCTTTTATAAATAAAAATGTTTCTATACGCCCCCGGGTGGGCTCGAACCACCAACCTTTCGGCTAACAGCCGAACGCGCTAGCCGATTGCGCCACGGAGGCTTGATAGGTTGCTTAGTTTCGCCGTAGAAAGGAATTATCTTGACCAGTGATCGTAAAAGTGTTTTTCCTGCAATAATGTCTAACTTGCACAAATGAACTATAAAAGGACACGATGTGTAAACGAAGTGTAAATCAAAGTATCTGCTTATATTATTTTACAATTTTCGTTAAAGTAAATATTCTGGTTGATTGGTGAAAAAAAAGGAATTCAAACATCAATATATATTAATAAATTCATCGCATTTTTTACTGTTATTTTTAAATTAGTATAAGAAATTACGTTGCTTGCTATGTTTCTTTTATAAAAGGAAAGAAAAGTGTTTCGATACGCCCCCGGGTGGGCTCGAACCACCAACCTTTCGGTTAACAGCCGAACGCGCTAGCCAATTGCGCCACGGAGGCTTGTTTGTTTCCTTAGTTTCGCTATAGAGAGGAATTATCATGATTACTGATCTTGAAAGTTTTTTTCTTCCCATTTTTTAATTTAGGATCATTAATATGATGAATTTCGTTACTTGCTTTGTTTCTTTTATAAATAAAAATGTTTCAATACGCCCCCGGGTGGGCTCGAACCACCAACCTTTCGGTTAACAGCCGAACGCGCTAACCAATTGCGCCACGGAGGCTTGATTGTTTCCTTAGTTTCGCTATAGAGAGGAATTATTATGATTACTGATCGTGAAATCTTTTTTCTTCCCATTTTTTAATTTAGGATCATTAATATGATGAATTTCGTTACTTGCTTTGTTTCTTTTATAAATAAAAATGTTTCTATACGCCCCCGGGTGGGCTCGAACCACCAACCTTTCGGTTAACAGCCGAACGCGCTAGCCGATTGCGCCACGGAGGCTTGATAGGTTGCTTAGTTTCGCCGTAGAAAGGAATTATCTTGACCAGTGATCGTAAAAGTGTTTTTCCTGCAATAATGTCTAACTTGCAAAAATGAACTATAAAAGGACGCGATGTGTAAACGAAGTGTAAATCAAAGTATCTGCTTATAATATTTTACAATTTTCGTTAAAGTAAATATTCTGATTGATTGGTGAAAAAAAAGGAATTCAAACATCAATATATATTAATAAATTCATCGCATTTTTTACTGTTATTTTTAAACTAGCATAATTAGTATAAGAAATTACGTTGCTTGCTATGTTTCTTTTATAAATGGAAAGAAAAGTGTTTCGATACGCCCCCGGGTGGGCTCGAACCACCAACCTTTCGGTTAACAGCCGAACGCGCTAACCAATTGCGCCACGGAGGCTTGATTGTTTCCTTAGTTTCGCTATAGAGAGGAATTATTATGATTACTGATCGTGAAATCTTTTTTCTTCCCATTTTTTAATTTAGGATCATTAATATGATGAATTTCGTTACTTGCTTTGTTTCTTTTTTAAATAAAAATGTTTCTATACGCCCCCGGGTGGGCTCGAACCACCAACCTTTCGGTTAACAGCCGAACGCGCTAGCCGATTGCGCCACGGAGGCTTGATAGGTTGCTTAGTTTCGCCGTAGAAAGGAATTATCTTGACCAGTGATCGTAAAAGTGTTTTTCCTGCAATAATGTCTAACTTGCACAAATGAACTATAAAAGGACGCGACGTGTAAACGAAGTGTAAATCAAAGTATCTGCTTATAATATTTTACAATTTTCGTTAAAGTAAATATTCTGATTGATTGGTGAAAAAAAAGGAATTCAAACATCAATATATATTAATAAATTCATCGCATTTTTTACTGTTATTTTTAAACTAGCATAATTAGTATAAGAAATTACGTTGCTTGCTATGTTTCTTTTATAAAAGGAAAGAAAAGTGTTTCGATACGCCCCCGGGTGGGCTCGAACCACCAACCTTTCGGTTAACAGCCGAACGCGCTAACCAATTGCGCCACGGAGGCTTGATTGTTTCCTTAGTTTCGCTATAGAGAGGAATTATTATGATTACTGATCGTGAAATCTTTTTTCTTCCCATTTTTTAATTTAGGATCATTAATATGATGAATTTCGTTACTCGCTTTGTTTCTTTTATAAATAAAAATGTTTCTATACGCCCCCGGGTGGGCTCGAACCACCAACCTTTCGGTTAACAGCCGAACGCGCTAGCCGATTGCGCCACGGAGGCTTGATAGGTTGCTTAGTTTCGCCGTAGAAAGGAATTATCTTGACCAGTGATCGTAAAAGTGTTTTTCCTGCAATAATGTCTAACTTGCACAAATGAACTATAAAAGGACGCGACGTGTAAACGAAGTGTAAATCAAAGTATCTGCTTATAATATTTTACAATTTTCGTTAAAGTAAATATTCTGATTGATTGGTGAAAAAAAAGGAATTCAAACATCAATATATATTAATAAATTCATCGCATTTTTTACTGTTATTTTTAAACTAGCATAATTAGTATAAGAAATTACGTTGCTTGCTATGTTTCTTTTATAAAAGGAAAGAAAAGTGTTTCGATACGCCCCCGGGTGGGCTCGAACCACCAACCTTTCGGTTAACAGCCGAACGCACTAACCAATTGCGCCACGGAGGCTTGATTGTTTCCTTAGTTTCGCCGTAGAAAGGAATTATCTTAACCAGTGATCGTAAAAGTGTTTTTTTCCTGCAATAATGTCTAACTTTAACAAATGAACAATAAAGGGACGCGATGTGTAAACGAAGAGTAAATCAAAGTATCTGCTTATAATATTTCACAATTTTCGCTAAAGTAAGTATTTGCGTTGATGGTGAAAAAAAAAAGAAATTCAAATATCGATATATATTAATTAATTCATCGCATTTTTTATTGTTATTTTTAAATTAGCATGATTAATATAAGAAATTACGTTGCTTGCTATGTTTCTATTATAAAAAAAAATAAAGGTGTTTCGATACGCCCCCGGGTGGGCTCGAACCACCAACCTTTCGGTTAACAGCCGAACGCGCTAGCCAATTGCACCACGGAGAATTGATTGTTTTCTTAGTTTCGCTATAGAGAGGAATTATCATGATTACTGATAGTGAAAGTTTTTTTCTTCCCATTTTTTAATTTAGGATCATTAATATGATGAATTTCGTTACTTGCTTTGTTTCTTTTATAAATAAAAATGTTTCTATACGCCCCCGGGTGGGCTCGAACCACCAACCTTTCGGTTAACAGCCGAACGCGCTAGCCGATTTCGCCACGGAGGCTTGATAGGTTGCTTAGTTTCGCCGTAGAAAGGAATTATCTTGACCAGTGATCGTAAAAGTGTTTTTCCTGCAATAATGTCTAACTTGCACAAATGAACTATAAAAGGACACGATGTGTAAACGAAGTGTAAATCAAAGTATCTGCTTATAATATTTTACAATTTTCGTTAAAGTAAATATTCTGGTTGATTAGTGAAAAAAAAGGAATTCAAACATCAATATATATTAATAAATTCATCGCATTTTTTACTGTTATTTTTAAATTAGTATAAGAAATTACGTTGCTTGCTATGTTTCTTTTATAAAAGGAAAGAAAAGTGTTTCTATACGCCCCCGGGTGGGCTCGAACCACCAACCTTTCGGTTAACAGCCGAACGCGCTAGCCAATTGCGCCACGGAGGCTTGATTGTTTCCTTAGTTTCGCTATAGAGAGGAATTATCATGATTACTGATCTTGAAAGTTTTTTTCTTCCCATTTTTTAATTTAGGCTCATTAATATGATGAATTTCGTTACTTGCTTTGTTTCTTTTATAAATAAAAATGTTTCAATACGCCCCCGGGTGGGCTCGAACCACCAACCTTTCGGTTAACAGCCGAACGCGCTAACCAATTGCGCCAAGGAGGCTTGATTGTTTCCTTAGTTTCGCTATAGAGAGGAATTATTATGATTACTGATCGTGAAATCTTTTTTCTTCCCATTTTTTAATTTAGGATCATTAATATGATGAATTTCGTTACTTGCTTTGTTCCTTTTATAAATAAAAATGTTTCTATACGCCCCCGCGTGGGCTCGAGCCACCAACCTTTCGGTTAACAGCCGAACGCGCTAGCCGATTGCGCCACGGAGGCTTGATATGTTGCTTAGTTTCGCCGTAGAAAGGAATTATCTTGACCAGTGATCGTAAAAGTGTTTTTCCTGCAATAATGTCTAACTTGCACAAATGAACTATAAAAGGACACGATGTGTAAACGAAGTGTAAATCAAAGTATCTGCTTATAATATTTTACAATTTTCGTTAAAGTAAATATTCTGGTTGATTGGTGAAAAAAAAGGAATTCAAACATCAATATATATTAATATATTCATCGCATTTTTTACTGTTATTTTTAAACTAGCATAATTAGTATAAGAAATTACGTTGCTTGCTATGTTTCTTTTATAAAAGGAAAGAAAAGTGTTTCGATACGCCCCCGGGTGGGCTCGAACCACCAACCTTTCGGTTAACAGCCGAACGCGCTAACCAATTGCGCCACGGAGGCTTGATTGTTTTCTTAATTTCGCCGTAGAAAGGAATTATCTTGACCAGTGATCGTAAAAGTGTTTTTTTCCTGCAATAATGTCTAACTTAAACAAATGAACAATAAAGGGACGCGATGTGTAAACGAAGAGTAAATCAAAGTATCTGCTTATAATAGTGCACAATTTTCGCTAAAGTAAGTATTTGCGTTGATGGTTAAAAAAAAAAGAAATTCAAATACCGATATATATTAATTAATTCATCGCATTTTTTTTGTTATTTTTAAATTAGCATAATTAATATAAGAAATTACGTTGCTTGCTATGTTTCTATTATAAAAGGAAATAAAGGTGTTTCGATACGCCCCCGGGTGGGCTCGGACCACCAACCTTTCGGTTAACAGCCGAACGCGCTAGCCAATTGCGCCACGGAGGCTTGATTGTTTCCTTAGTTTCGCTATACAGAGGAATCATCATGATTACTGATCGTGAAAGTTTTTTTCTTCCCATTTTTTAATTTAGGATCATTAATATGATGAATTTCGTTACTTGCTTTGTTTCTTTTATAAATAAAAATGTTTCTATACGCCCCCGGGTGGGCTCGAACCACCAACCTTTCGGTTAACAGCCGAACGCGCTAGCCGATTGCGCCACGGAGGCTTGATAGTTTACTTAGTTTCGCCGTAGAAAGGAATTATCTTGACCAGTGATCGTAAAAGTGTTTTTCCTGCAATAATGTCTAACTTTAACAAATGAACAATAAAGAGACGCGATGTGTAAACGAAGAGTAAATCAAAGTATCTGCTTATAATAGTTCACAATTTTTGCTAAAGTAAGTATTTTCGTTTATTGGTGAAAAAAAAAAAGAAATTCAAATTTTGTTATATATTAATTAATTCATCTCATTTTTTATTGTTATTTTTAAATTAGCATAATTGATATAAGAAATTACGTTGCTTGCTATGTTTCTTTTATAAAAGGAAAGAAAAGTGTTACGATGAGCCCCCGGTTGGGCTCGAACCACCAACCTTTCGATTAACAGCCGAACGCGCTTGCTAATTGCGCCTCGGAAGCTTAATTGTTGCTTTAGTTTCGCTATAGAGAGGAATTACCAAGATTACTGATCGTAGTAGTTTTTTTTTTATCCATTTTTTTTAAAATTAGGATCTTTAATATAATGAATTTCGCATTTCTGCAAGTTTTTCCTGATATATTTGATATATCAGACAAGTCCACTAAAATAGACTGCAACATCTATGTTGGAAAATAAATTTGTTTTAAATCAGAATTTCTTTCTTTTAAATCTGCCTATAGAATTTTCAGATGATAGACAATAACAAGTAAAGTGGTATCATTTACTTCACATTTTTGGAGTCAACGAAATTGTTCAAAGTTTTTGTTGTTAATATATTTCTGACATAACTCAATAAGGGTAATGAAGCCAAATATCTTCGCTTTTGCATCAACAAGAGTTTTATTTGTTCCTTGAAGTTTCTTATTTAATATATTCAGTTTTTCAAAGATATTAACTAAATAACTCATAAATGCTTTACCATCGACTGTAAACAGATACTTCATTTCAGGTTTGTCGCTTAAAAAGTCCCTAAGTCACATAATATTTATTGACCGCAATTATTTAAGAATTTGCTTTTTTCTTTCGATTTAGTCACCGAAATCTCGCATTGCATTTAAATGGCCCAAAGCAAAAGGTTTAAACTCATGTCGAGTCCATTTTTGAATTGCCCCCCGGAGGGGCGTGGGCCTCACGTTGGGAAACACTGCTCTAGACGATTGCGCCACGGAGGCTTGTTCGTTTGCATAGTTTCGTTATAGAAAGGAATTATCTTGACCAGTGATCGTAAAAGTGTTTTTCCTGCAATAATGTCTAACTTGCACAAATGAACTATAAAAGGACACGATGTGTAAACGAAGTGTAAATCAAAGTATCTGCTTATAATATTTCACAATTTTCGTTACAGTATGTAAGAAATTACGTTGCTTGCTATGTTTCTTTTATAAAAGGAAAGAAAAGTGTTTCGACACGCCCTCAGGTGGGCTCGAACCACCAACCTTTCGGTTAACAGCCGGACGCTCTAGCCGATTGCGCCACGGAGGCTTGTTTCTTTCCATAGTTTCGTTATAGAAAAGAATTATCTTGACCACTGATCGTGAAAGTTTTTTTCTTCTCATTTTTTAAATTAGGATCTTTAATATAATGAATTTCGTTACTTGCTTTGTTTCTTTTATAAATAAAAAAAGTTTCTATACGCTCCCAGGTGGGCTCGAACCCCCTACCTTTCGGTTAACAGCCGAACGCGCTAGCCGATTGCGCCACGGAGGCTTGTTTGTTTGCATAGTTTCGTTATAGAAATGAATTATCTTGACCACTGATCGTAAAAGTGTTTTTCCTGCAATATTGTCTAGCTTGCACAAATGAACTATAAAAGGTCACGATGTGTAAACGAAGAGTAAATCAAAGTATCTGCGTATAATATTTTACAATTTTCGTTAAAGTAAGTATTCTCCTTGATTGGTGAAAGAAAAAAAAAGGAATTCAAATATCGATATATATATGAATTAATCTAGCGAATTTTTTTATGTAATTTTAATTAGCAAAATTCATGCCATAGTTTCAAGGAATAAGGTTCGAGGTAGGAGAACGTCGAGTCAAAAATCGCAAGTTCGAAAAACCATTGGTAGAGGGAGAAAGACTAAATTGATTCATAATGGGGATGTTTAAGTTTTTAGACTCTAAAGCAGGGATGGGGAAACTACGGCCCGCCGGAGGATTTTATCCGGCCCGCGGATAGAATTTTTATTTGCCGATCAGCGGCAAATATAAACAATATACATCCATTTTATTGTCGACTATGTTTAAAATTATTTCTGTTTTTCCTTTTTTAACAAAGTACTGATGACATTTTTATTTTCTCTATTTTTGTTCTACAAAACATAAATTGATGGAAATAGTTAGCTCTGACAGCTTCTATTGGTAAAATGTTGAAAGCAGAAGTTCTTTATAGAATAGCCGTAGATTGGCTCCAACTAGCGTTTGTCTTTCTCGAGGAGCTGAGCTGACTTATGGAATCTAATATAGGTAAATTGTACTTCACATTTGGCAGACTGCGCATTTTGCACTCCAAAGAGCGGATAATCTAACAGTTGTTTCTAAATATGCCTAAGTTTGACAAATCATTACCAAAAGCTAGTTTCCAAAATTTAAAATTTCACGCCCAGAAAATCATTGCTATGTTAGCTTAATCTTATATACGTGAACAAGAGTTTTCAATTATGAACCTTAGAAAAAATTATTTCAGAAGTAGACTGACAGAAAAGGATTTAGCCTTGTTCCTTAAAATAAGCACATCTCACTTCGAACCTTAATATAAGGAACTTTTAGAAATGAAATCGCAAATTCCTTCATCCCACTAAATATTTAAATTAAAACTTGTATATCGCTTTTTTTTTTCTTCTTAAATTTTGAAGATCTTACTTGGCCCACCAAATATTTTTTTTCTTGATTTTTGGCCCTCGACCAAAAAAGTTTGCCCATCCCTGCTCTAAAGAATAAGAAGGGAAAAAAAAGAAGAATTTTCTGGATTTTTTTCTTCTTCTTAATTTTTCGTAGTTTATCTCGAACGTTTAAAAATAATTTTATATAAGTAATATACAAGATAAATTTACTTATTAATTGTAAGTGTATTATTGCGTTTTCTTGCACCCTCTTTATGCAAATACTTTTTGATTTTATATATATATATATATATATATATATAGGAATGTATGGTGCGACTATATTTGTTTTTTGTTGTGAAGAGCAGAATACTCTCGTGCATTGTTTTCTTTTTAAAAAGTTTTGTGATGTTTAAGTTAAACTATTTTTATTTCTTGCTTAGTAAAAGTTCTTAGTAAGTTCAAATATGACTTTCATTATGCTTTCAAAGCATTTTCTACTACCCATTCTACTACTCCAGCAATTAATATGATGAACTTGACTGTTTGCTATGTTCCTTTTGTAAATAAAAGGAAAATATCTAAAATATAGTTTGTCTACACAATATCTACCCAAATAAAAGTACTTTTCTATTTAGCGGGTACAGGTTACTAAGCTACCAAAACAAAGTACCAAATGCAAATAAATTCTTTTTTTTTTTTAAATTTTATTTAATAATTTTTTATAAAATTATCGTTAGATGTCGGCTTTAAAAAAATATAAATAAATAGCTAAAATAATTTGCCCCGGTGAAAGGCTCCCAAAAATGTACTACTGTACTATATTTTTCTTCTGAATTTAATTTGATGATGAATCGTGTAAATATTCTTTATTCGTCTGAAATAAGAGAGGGATATTAAATTATTGAGGGACCATATATTCGCTAACTATGCAATGTATTAAAATACATGTCCTGAAGCTGGGTGTAAGTATGAATATTTTTTATCGGAAGCTGTAAGGAAAATGCATATTTCATAAGGATTGATATACCACCTAATAAAAGACGATAACCTAAATCCTAAGCTAAACCCTTTGAAATGTGTACCGAAAAAAATCAGATCTATAATGGGGGTTGAGATAAAAAAGGGGGAGCTTAGATAGTTTGCTCCTCCCCTTTACAAGTAAAGTTCCCTGATCCTCAGAATGTTCTTTATTGCCCACCAAAACTTAATCCCTCTCTGAGACTGGTTTCGGAGATTGATTCTGATCTCCCCTGTGGCGGGCCCTTCCTCCCTCCATAACCCCATTTTGCACCCCTACCCCATGGATATTTTCGGGGTCCAGGAAAAAGGGGAGGCGTAAATGTCCCACTAGACACTGGGGAATTGTTTCGTTTTTTTTTTTTTTTTGGAAGTGGAGGGGGTATGAAAACTGGGTCACTGTTTTGAGGTACGTGCTGTGCTAAACGTAGTAACTTGTTGTTCTTGGAAAGGACAAAAGGGAGTTTTACTTTTTTTCTTCGAAAAACGGGAAAGAAAGTTAAGGAGAAGGAAAGTTGGTTAGTTAGTGTGTTTCCCTATACTATTTCGAACTAAACTTTAAACTCAGCGTTCAAACTTCACAAATAAAGAAGAGCGTGTGTTTTGAGGTTGCTTAAAAATTCTTCCAGAGCATGCAGAGACAAGTACTGACGGGAAAGCTTGTTGGGGCTCCTCTAAGTATGTACGAAAAGGAAGGTTAGGGTGCCCATATAGAAATAGGGTTGATAACGGTTAAAATGAATCATAATTTGGATGAAATTCCTTCTCGTCTTACAAATATTTAAAAGATTATTAGTTAAAAGCGTTTGTGTAAGGATTGGACATTTATTTTGGGGCCACTCTCTGTTTTAAAGATTATGGGTAAGCGGCTTAAATTCTAAAACTGATAAATTAATATTTCAGTTTATAGTCAATGGTCAGTAAACTCTAATGAATTAGAAGCCACTTTTTCTTCAAACCTAATAAGGCGGGTTAATTTCCATCAAAAAATCCTCCACGAAAGCAAATTTCTCCCAATACTTGCTTCAGGAGTTCCCTTGCCTTCTGGATTAGGTTCAAAATGACAAAACTACGGAGTGGAACATTAGTAGTCGCAATCCCATAATTGGGTCAGCTGTTCCACGTCACTTATAAAATATAAAATAAATCCTAATGAATCGGTGACCAATATCGATAGGTATTTTGCATTTATTGGTAACGTTTTGCAAATTTTTTTTATCTTGGCTTAAATTTAATTTAAAGAAAAAAATTCGTATTAGGAATAATCTGTGGCTATAAAAAGTTAATATAGCTATAAAAATAATATAATATAATAATAATATATGTATAATAATAATATATGTATAATAATAATATATGTATAATAATAATATATGTAACAAAATTTATTTTAACGTACTGAGTTTAAAGAACTTCATGTAGAAATATTTGGGGAGGCAAAATACATTTAATGTGTATGTTACGGTTAAAGTAATAAATCCGGTTATTCTTAATATTAACCGGTCAATAACAATAATAATAAGTACTTTTTTTGTGTGGTCAAAGTGAGAAATATTGCAAATTATTCACTTTAACCGGTTATTATTAATTAATAATAACCGACTATTCACATTGACAGTAACATCAAAACTTTAAAATCTATGAATTGTTAAAGAACTCTCTCCTTCCACAAGAATCGTGCAACCAGAAATTGATAGATTCTGAAGGATCAAAATTTTGAATGGTGACGTTCAGCATTTTAATGAAAATTTTGCGTTCAAGAGGCTACATCGGTGTAAAATTGTTTAAAAAAAAAAAAAAAAAAAAACGATGGGGAAAGTGACCGGTTGTTTATTTAATTTAAGTCGCCGCCTTTTTTTTTTTTTTTTTTTTTTTTTTGTCACGCCATGTGACGAGTGGTTATTTTCAGGTTTAATAAATGTCCTTTCCTATAAATCGTGTCTATAAAAGTTTTTTCTTCATTTTATTTTTTTCAAAACTATCCATTTAGCTTTTAAATATCTCCTTTTCTTTCTCAATTACAATACAAATTTACTTTTTTTTCTTTTATTCCGTAAGAAAAAAAATAATAACTCGTTGTCATCCTTGAGGTTTGTATTTTTCCATCGACGGAAATTGTCCGTAAGGTTTTCTTTGATTGCATCCATTAAGTATAATATCAATAATTTTAAAAGTTTGGCTTATTTATGAGTTCCTTCAACTTTTTTCACAAAAAATTTTCGGTGCTGTAAGCGTGGATGGCAATTTTTAACTTCATAGGCTTTTAAAAGAAGCTGATATCAGCAAGTACATCAAAAAAAGTCGCTTAAAACTTTCTGGTCACATCTGTCAAATGGACATTATTTAAGACAGGGTGCCTAGCGTTTTTAAAAAGTGCTTAAAGGTGCTTATTTTCAATTTTGTTTTTTAAAAGCCCTTAACGGTGCTTTTTTCATTGAGTGTTGTTAAAAAGTGCTTCATTTTCCCTTTACCATGTTCATTTTCGCCACGTATTATACAAAAAGACACAGTGCACATTCACCGTTTTCACAATTAATTCAACCCCAATCTATTTCGGCTTATTGTCAGTCCGTAGCGTATGAAAACGCCATTCGTTTTACCTGATTCAAAATTTCATGACTTTTGACAATTGTCAGAAACAATGCCAAAAGTTTTTTTTTTTACACAACGGTTAAAACAAGATAAAACCGTCAATTGTCAAAAACTTGTCGACCCTACCTAATTACATTTTTTTAAAGTGCTTAAAAATAATTTTTGAGTGCTTGAAAAATGCTTCAGAGGTGCTTATTTTTTGTTGAAAGATTTGGCTACGCACCCTGTAAGATCTTCAATGACAAATCCATGGTAACTAGAGTTAGAGGTAGGCCTAAGATCAGATGGCTTGACTGTGTGGAAGAGGTTTTCAAAATCCTAAGAATTACTAACAGGAAAACAATTGGAGAGAAATGAGCAGAAGGTTCTAGGGAAGGCTCTGGCCCACAAAAGGCTGTCATGCCAATAGAAGAAGAAAAATAATGCTAAAAATTTGGCTTATTTATGAGTTCTTAAAAAAAAATTTTTTTTTGTATGTAAAATAGTTTGATTCTAACACACAAGTAATATTGGTTGCTGTTTTTTGAAGGCTCCCATCATAATTGAAATTATGCTTTTTTGCAAATAATATGCTATTTTTATAACAATATGCAAATAATATGCTATTTTATAATTTTTGTAAGTTTGCAAATGTTACTCATAAATGTTTGGTGTCAAGTTAACTTATCTAAAGCCAGCGCTGACTACGCTTATTTTGAAAATGGCGCAAAACGTCAATGTGTAGAAAAGCCACAGTTTTGTGAAAGTGAAAAGCGTTTGTGATCTTATTTTTTAATATTTGAAAACTTACCTGCATTTCTTGGGCTGATAATAATTTGCAAAAACTGAGAATAAGACAGTGATTTTGATAATTTCCATCTTAGTGGAAGAATGTCTTCAAATATTAATATCTTTTGAAATATCTGAGTTATTTGTCTGTTCTAAAGCCCAGATAATTCTTCACTGCAGGATTTTATATATATAGTTTAAAATCATCTCATTGCTTCATGTGTAAGGCACTTAAATTGTCGCTTTTTCATTTTCTTTGGCCTCAGAGCTTCAATAAACAGCGTTAGTGGAAATGTTTTCTGAGTACTTACAATCACAAAATTAATTTTGGGTCACAAAAGAATGAATGCTCTTTTTTAAGTTCTCGACTAGTGTAGAATCAGACTGTTATAATTTTGTAGTTTATCGAACCATATTGTCGTTCAAATTGGTTTCATCCTTAATATCGTGCGAAGTTGAACCTTATTTATTTCTTAAACTTGATCGCATGATACTATGGTTCAGCTTACAAACGGATGCTAGGAAGAATTGAACACTTAGTGAAGGTTGCAGCAAATTTGCGGTTTCATATACCGATATTAAGGTTTAGCAATGAACCCATTTTTCTAATCTAGAATACTTAGAATATTAGAATATTTTCTCAGTGGTAGAAAGATCTTGAGTTAGATCGGGGTTACCATAGGATTTTTACACAGTTTTTCCTCCATGCAATGCAAATGCTGGTTAATTCTAACAAGAAGTTCTTCATGAAGACTAAATTGTTCCAATGCTTGATTTATGAATCCCCTTGTCTTCTGGGTTGGGTTCAAATTACAAAGTTGCAGAGATGAACATTGATGGTTGTGAACTCAGAATTGGGCCGGCTGTTCAACGCCGGTTATAAAATAAATGGTGTCCATGGTGGTTTGCGCTTCCATTGATTGACCCAGGCTCGAATCCCAGCGATGGAGGGTCGATATATATTTTGTTTCCTGCTCACTCTGCTGATATGAAATATCCTAACTGGTAGACCTTTCAGGGGTTAGAATCCCTCACTCCATTAGAGTAACCATGGATGGTTTTCATGGTTTGTCCTTCCCATGCAATACAAATGCTGGTCAGTTTTATGAAAAAACTCCCCGCCGGCCGAAGACTCCCCGAGTAGTAAAGTGACTGACGCACGTTAAATCTGTCGAGTCGCAAAAGTCCTCCATGTTCCCATAACAAATCAACACCTCTGGGAGTACTGGATTGGAGATCGATCGTTCACTGATTCAGGTCTAAATTACTATCTGTGGATGAATGAATGGATGTATGAATGGGTCCGCCCTATAAACCGGTGCGACGTATGGTGTGGCAGAAGTCGAATTCTTGGCCATAGATGGCGCCAATGAAAAACAAGAAACGCAAACTCTGCCTTAAATTTGCTCGGTTTCACCAAGCAGACTTGCCCGTGTGGCAAGTGGCATTAGAACCAACCAACCAAAAAGCTCTCCACCAAGGCTTCTTCGTTGCCATGCCTGATCCAAGAGTCTCCTTATCTTTTGGGTTGGATCAAGAACATGGATTGACGTAACCCCTAATATAGGTCAGTTCTAAAGTAAAATAAAATGGCATAATTTTATCGGTCTTAGAAATGTACTCCAGAACGTACAATTAGAGTAATTCCCAGTGCACGAATCTTGTTCTTTAACTCGCGAACACTTAAGAATCATCAAATGTTCTTAAACATCTCCATTGACTGACAAAGACAAAGGGAATGATCTGTTGATTTCCATATTCTTTTATCCCTGTTTTCCTGAAGAACATGGCTTTTAACATGACGACCTTTAATCTCCAACTTCTTAATTTCCTTTTCAATCTCCCCCCCCTCCCCTCCCCTTCCTTTGGAGTAATTGAAGATGTCGCGCACGCAGACCGTGTCACTCCTACTTCATACATATTCATTAGAGCCACTCCTTTCAGCACATGATTTACGGTGTGTCGCCTACCAAACAAGTCTCTGCGTGTTTAGCTTTCGGAAAAGGCATTTATTAAATGCTTCAAGGAACCCCCCTGCTATAATCCCCCCTTTAGTGTTCCCTCAAATATTTTAAAGTTTGTGAAAGGGTGGTCTCGGCTGATTATATATTTTCCTCGTGGGTGTTTGTGATCTGGATTTCTTTCACAAATCGTGATTGTGCTTTATGAATGAGGCTTCAATGCTCTTTGAGTGCTTCGATAGCTGTCTGTTGGTAAAAATATTATACACGTGCTTTATTTATTTTTAATTGACGTGGAATGTTAGTATAATAATGAATTCGGACGTCTAAAGTCTTTATTTTAAATATAATTTCATAAAGACGATCGAAATAATAACTAAATAATGGTTTATTGATTGGATCTAAAAATAATCATAGATTTCAAAAAAGCTTTTCACTTCATAATGGTTTTGCGCAATTCAAATATTATAAACAATTTTTTACTTTTTTCTACTTTTATGTTGTTGTGATACCATTATAGTCATTGCATATTTTACTAGCTTTTAAAATTACTTGAATTTCATAAAATTATTTTTTTTTTAATCATTCTTAGCCTTTTGATAACGGCTGGTACAATAAGTGGACCAGAATGACGTGAGCCCAAAGGTCCACCTAATTTTAATTAAATTAAACAAATTATTTAATTTTTGTATCACTCAACTCAAAATGATAAGGGTTTTTTTTGCAAATATTATCTTGTATCTTAAAAAGATTTAAATAACACATGATAATACCTTACAAACGTTCATATATCGAATTATGATCGTATAAGGAGAGATAAAATACGTTTATGGGGATGATCTTCCACAATTCCGGTTTCATTTTTAATAAATCTTGTATAATAGTACAAAATGAAATACCAGGGAAACACCTGGTCGTTCTCAGCTATATTTCAAAAAGCACTAAAGCTGCTTAGAATATTACTTGAAAGTTTTTAAATCTAATTAGTTTGAGAGAAAGTTTTTTAAAGTAATTAAATCAAGCATTTTTCAGCATTTTTCATTAGTTGCCAAATACGATTCACTACAAAATTAAGAAATGTTTTTTTTTTTTAATTTTTTTTCCGCTCATGCGCAGTATAAAAGGACTACCTTAAATGCATCTTGCTAAGTTTTGAACAATTTTTTTTTTAAATTTTAAATAAATAATTTTGTAATTAATTTTAAATTGATCCAAAAATATTGTTTGATTCCATTGGATATTTATGAAGTTATAGCGAAAAACGCAAGACAAAAAATATTAGTTTTTTTTTGTTTGTTTGTTACAAGAATGCCCATATTCTCTTTGAATACTTATTCTAGGTGTGCGAAATTTTAAGCAGTTATTAAAAAAGTAATCAATACAAGTTACAAGCTTATTACTTGATTTTCTGCATAGGGCGTTCAAAAATACTAATTTTCTTTCGTACTTTATTATCGGTCTCCCAAACCTCTGAAGGCTTTAAATATTATTGCTAAGTCTGCAAAATTGCTTGAACTAAACATCTCTAAAGTTATAAACTAATCTTTCAATTCAAAAACTCAAAAGTCTTTCTTCTATTATTGTAGAGTAGTATATATAAACAGGAAACGAAATATTTCCAAATGCTTCTTCTCCCAGTGCATTTTGAACCTGTGGGAATTATTTGAAATATCGCTTTTCTTCTTGAATCATTAATTCGATAAATACCCCTCTGTGTTTTCGATATTTACATTAACGCGATGCTTCACCGCTTTCCCTCCCCCCTCATCTTCAGTCAACCGCCTTTTCCTACGGGAAGAGGGAATATAATAACAGCATTGACGAGATCTCCTCCAAAATGCTTGTTACCGATGCCATCGATACGATGATTAGGTGTACTTAGAGATGTTATTCGCTCCGTTTGAAAAGAACAAACAAAAGGACAAGAAGGTAAGATTTGCACGCTTCATCTAATCGTGGGATTGGGATATCTATGAGAGCTGCAAGCTGAAAAAAAGGCGAAAAAGAAGGCTTTCTCTTTCTTTGACATCTCCTCTCTCTCAGTTATTTTCAGAATTAAAAAAAAAAGAAGAAAAAAAAGAATACATTGTATTTTAAATTTAACTGCATATACATAGTAAATAAGTATTAATTCAAATACTTTCATTTTGCTACCACTTCTTCTTTTAAGGAATTGTCTTTTTAAAAATTACACTAAAAGGTAGTAAGTAATATAATGAATGATACTTACTAAGAATCATAATTGTCATTCTTTTCATTATTTTTTTTGTAAAATGAAATATATAGTTGCATTTTCGGAATGGAAATATATAGCAGCATTTTATAAACGGATATATATAATTACATGTTTGATAGTGTTGTGTTTGTTTAATAGTAATGTTTATTTTGTGTTTTACAAAAGGAATAATATAATTGCTCTTTCATTTAAATGATATTCGCTTAGTAGTAAGTACTTACATTTAGAATTTCATGTAAGGATCTCGATAAAATATCAATATGATTCATCCGAATTTAAAAATAACTACTAATTTAGAAAATGCAATTTATATAAATAATTAATCAATAGAAAATACTGTTTTCTAAAGCTTTATTTTTGGAATAATCAAAGTATGTTTTTAACGTAATTAAAATGTTTATTAAAAATAAATTTATATCATGAACGCCTTTATATTCATTACTTGTTTAATATTGATTCTTTTTTTTTTTTAATGAAAATCAAAATTTCATAATTAAATAAATTTACAATTGATTTTAAGAATTAAAAAAAAAGAAAGAATTATTTAATCATAATGATTATTATTTAATTTATTAAGTTATTTAGGCGAATTATTTTATATAGTTTTTATCTTTATCACAGATTTTGCTCTCGCCTTACAGCTGAAAAAAATACGAAAGTGAAATTAAAAAAAGTAACAAATTATCTTAAAGATTATTTTTATCTCCTCTTACTATAAAATTAATTAATACATAATATAGTATTATGCATTTTTTTTGCATACTTTCGACTTAAAACCATATATTACTATCGAAAAAGATAAAAACTGCCATTTAGGTTATACAGAATTAGTTTATTCTTATTTTAAATAAATCATAAATGATCTATTTCTGCTCTACGAGGAAAAAAAAGAAGTCGAATGTTATAGTAAAAGTAAAAATATGCTTTACTACTTTCGGAAAGAATAAAAAGGGAAAGACCTTCACAATTATAGTAGACAATCAGCTGGTTTGTAGAAGGACGCTTGGCGAAGTGCCAGATCTTGACGACAGAGGGGCGGAGAGCTCTTTAATTTTGATTGGTCGGGATATCCGGTGTGTTTACGCCTGACGTCACTGTTGATATTCCAGCTTCTCTCTCTCTTTAATCGACTGGTTTGTGAGATATTTTAGTGAGTGGCAGATGATATATTTTTATTTTATCTCTATTTTTTCTTCTTATTTCATAAGTAGTTAAATCAGTTTCTTCTTTCTTTCTTTTTTTTTGTGTGTAATCAAAGGGTCAAAACTCATTCACATTAATGCTTGTCTTTGGGATGTGCAGTAATTTTTTGATATTTGTTTAGTTGTTACCGACTTTCGTTAATGAAATATTGGGTAAAAACTTTAAAATAAATTTTAATGTGAATTTTAAATTTTGTGAGCTATGAAAGTTATTGGTGTAAAGTAACATGTTACGCGAAAGGTGATTTTATATGTTTTATTTTCTTCAAACGTGTTACTTTTAAGTAAGGGGGAAACAAATTAAAAAAAAAAAACATGGTTCTTGATAGAAGAAATCGATTTTCTATCTTTCTTTGTGTTTATTATTTGTTTTACAAACTTTATTTTCAGTAAAATTAGGGGTGCAGAATATGCTTGATCGCGGGAACTAGGTTCAGGGAAATTTTAGGCAGCATTGGGCAATTTGTGGTACATTTAAAAAGCATTTCTACAAAATTTTTAATGCAAAAAAAAAATAATAATAATCGCTTTTCTCGAATTTTCTTAATAAAAAATTGCAAAGAGTAATTAAATGGGGAAAAAAAAAATCTTAACAAGAAAGAAGAATGAGGACTGCCTTGATGGACAAGAGTAAAAGAATATTTTTTGTTATGTTAAAAGAAGAAAAAAAGTTCTGCAATGTTAAATGTAACACAAATAAATAGTATGACAATGTATTTATTTATTAGTTAGAAGTACTAAATTGAATGAGTGGGACTGTAAATTTAGTTATACGTGAATAATTACTATTTAAATATATTTAGAGTTCAGTTTTTAACTTTTAGGATAATTTATTCTAGAATTGTATAAAATTAAAAATAAAATTTTCTTTGATAAATGATAAGTTATTATAAATTTTTTTTTATAATATACAAACATTCTAAAAATATTTTAAAGAAACTATTATTTTGCTGGAGATTATAAACCAAAAAACTAAGCCCTGGGAAAATATTAGGCCCTGAGAATTTTTTGATCCTTTGAGTAAAATAAGACATATAACCTTTGTGTGATTAATTACTAAGCCGCAATTTATGCTTTAAGTTTTGGCACAATTTTAAGGCCAAATTTAGGTTAATTATTCTTATTTTTAATAACAATTAAAGATTTCTTATTACTTTAAAGCTTAATATTAATTGTCTGAAGAGGCGCGTACCAGAACTATTTCTAAGTTTTCATCATGTGTGTTTGTCATAAGATCAATGTCATTTAGTTATTATTTACGAAAAATTATTGTAGTGAACATTTTTAGTTTTCATTTGTGTTGCAGCATTTATATAGTTTCTTTGTAGTTATCAACTTTGTACTTTTGAAAAAATTTTTTTAAACCGTTTACTAAAATGAAAATAATTCTAAAGTAAAATGAACGTTTAAGGATCCAACCGCTCTCCTGACCCGAAGTACATTACTCATAACCAGTGGTCGGAAAAACGACATTTTTTCATACAGTAGTTTACTAAAACTATAACTACTTTTATAAATGTAGTTAACTACAACTACAACAACCTTTTTTAATGTAGTTACCACAGTCTATTTTGGAATTCAAATAACTACTTCGCTACTTTAAGGAGACGAAGTTCGCTGGAGAAAATAATTTACACCTGCATAATTTACACTGCTGGAGAAATTAATTTACGCCTATAAGATATACATTGCTGGAGAAATTAATTTACACCTGTATAATTTACACTGCTGGAGAAAATAATTTACTCCTGTAAGATATTCATTGCTGGAGAAATTAATTTACACCTGTATAATTTACACTGCTGGAGAAATTAATTTACGCCTATAAGATATACATTGCTGGAGAAATTAATTTACACCTGTATAATTTACACTGCTGGAGAAAATAATTTACTCCTGTAAGATATTCATTGCTGGAGAAATTAATTTACACCTGTATGATTTACAATGCTGGAGAAATTAATTTACGCCTGTAAGATATACATTGCTGGAGAAATTAATTTACACCTGTATAATTTACACTGCTGGAGAAATTAATTTACGCCTGTAAGATATACATTGCTGGAGAAATTAATTTACAAATTTATAATTTACACTGCTGAAGAAAATAATATATGGCTGTATAATTTAAGCTTTTGGAAACATTTATTTACACATTATGTTCAAAATGGATTCGAATAAGAAATTGTCGTACATTAAATCTAAGGCAATAGTTAAGAAATATTTATTTATGTTCACACGAACAAGTCTGTTATTCCAAAACATTTTTGTTCGAATTTATTCGTTAACCTTTCCATGCCTTTCTCGACAGCGAATATTTAATTTGAAACTTGCATTCAAATTTATTTTATCAAATACTTGCAACTTTTTAATTGTTTAATGCTCTTTTATTTCCTCTAAGAAATTAAGTACATCGAAATTAAATTCCTTTCCTTTGAAATAAAATCATCTATTTTTCGTAATGACTCGTTTAAATATTAGCTATACATGATTCTAAAATTCGTCATCTCAGCTACAGCCATAGGTTTATTTTTATTGCATCCATTGACTGACCCGCGAAGATTTATACCCATCGAATTCAAAAAATTAATTGCGTTAAAGACGTGTTTTTTTACTAAACTAACTCTGAAAGTCGTTGCCAGAAATCGCTACTAACTTCTGTTTTTTTTTTTTTTTTTTTTTTTTTTTTTGTATCGCTCTACTCATTACACTACTTTTTTAAAAAAAGTAGCACACATACTACGAAAAAAAGCATCAAATACAGTAGTTTTTCTACTTGTAGTACACTACTTCCGACCTCTGCTCATGACTTACTTTCAATTTTATTTCACTTTATTACCGTCGTTGAACCTTATGATTTTGAACCCAATCCAGAAGACTAGGGAACTGCTGGTTCAAGTATTGAGAGATATTTACCTTCGTGGAGGATTTTTTGATAAAACAAACCCACATTTGCGTTATATCTAGAGGAAAACCTTCCACGGTTTGCCTGACAGCAAGGGGACTCTGAACCATGATCCATCTGAGGGTATTTTACGTCAGCACTGAGGTGTTGACGTAACGAGACACTTAGAAAAAAAATGTTAAGCATTTGAATCTCCCTGGTTTACGCTAGGTTTATCTGAACTTTCTTCACTATTCTCTAAACTTTTAAATATTAATGGAGTTGAAAGAGAATTCGCCATTGAAAATTTCTCCTCGTTGTAGCGTCCTCTGTAACAAGCCGATCACTAAATCAAAAGTAATTAAAAGTGTTTTTTTCTTCTTTAATTTTGTGTTGCGCACTTTACATTTAGGCGTTACCAATTTAAATCATTATTTTTATATATTAGTTGAGTGAGTGTTATAATTTTTTTTTCTTCTTTTCTTTTCAGGTATGTAACTTTTATTAAGCTTCGTTGTACTTACACCTAAGTGATGGATACACTAATGAATTGATGGCGCTCAAGCAAATAAGAGAAGTAAATCAATATGAAATTTTTGAGAATATAATATTTTGTCTTTGATTTTATCAATATATTTCATTAATATTTTAAAATGGCAGCTAGTACATATTATAAGTTTCACATTTTCTATGAAAAACTGTTAGAAAATAAAAATAACTTTCAGAATTTTGCTGGAAGTAGCTTCTTTGAATCATTCGATGAATTTTATTTCATTTTATAACCTTCGTTGAATAGCCGACCCAATTTTGGGTTTACGAATACTAATGTCCAACTCTGTAGCCTTGTCATTTTGAACCCAATCCAGAAGACAAGGGAACTCCTGGATCAAGTATTGGGAGAAATTTGCCTTCGTGGTGGACTTTTTTTTATGGAATTTGCGTAACAAGGACAGAAGAACCACGAAAACCTCCCACGTTTAGCCTGACGGCGACGAGACTCTTACTCATGATCCGTCTACCACTGAGGATATTTTTACGCCAGCATTGTGGTCGGCGCGAGCAGAGTGCGGAATTCGTATCGACCAGTCATCGCTGGTATTCGAACCCGGTTTACCTCATTGAAAGGCAAACGCTCTGTCGCTTGTACATTCGACGAATTGTGATAAGCCCTCTTTTAGGTTTAAAGAAAAAAGTCACCCCACCGAGCTTTAAATAATGTCATTTTTGTGTGTACAATTTTTCTTTTTTATCTTATATAATGTTTCATATTCTATGGTCTCAGAAGGTTAAAATAACAGCCTTTTTTTTTTTTTTTGGAGGGGCAATGGCACTAAAAATATAAACATTAGTTAAAAATTAGTCCCTTGAGTCTGTGTATTTATTTTTGTATAGTTTTGAGGAAAAAAAACTTAACAACATTTTTGCCGATAATTTGATTGAAGCAAACTATTCAACTATTTCAATTCATAAGCTTCGTTATTTAACGCAGCGTTTGAAATTGCAGCTCTATTTGCATTGTCATTCAATGAACCAAATTTTTTTTGTTTGTTATTGGAAATAAAATAAAAGTTAACGTTAAACCTGAAAGCTACGATACAGCAAATTATAAAAGTTTAACTTATTTTTTTTTTCTTTCTCTCCCAGAACGTGAAACATGTCATGTTTACAAAGAAATTGAAGAATATTTCAGCTTTCGCAAATCGCTTTGACAAACAGTTTAAAAAAACAACAACTTTGAAATAGAATAAACCGAACTAAAAATTGGCTTCTTTTCAACAGGTTCTTCATTTCCTTGGCGTATTAGGGAGAAGTTATTTTGCGACAAAATCAGAGGGGGAAAAAATATCTTTCAAACAAATCAAAAATACGCTGTAAACGAAAACATCAACGCCATAATCATTTTATCTCTTCATTTTCCCCCATATCCAATTCCCTTCCCAAACATATCTTATTTTTGACGGCAACAAAATAGCGAAGAAAATAAAAGAGCGAGAGAAAAAAAAATACCGCTTAATATTAATTACTCAACACTAATCAATAATTCCGAAATTTAGTTGTTAGGGAATAGCAGCGGTTTTTATTGTGAGTTGAAGTAATGAGGGGGCACAAAATGAATCTTAAAGTAGGGGAGAGAGTTCTAAAAGTAAATAAAAGTCTTTAGAATAGTCTAATTTATACACTAGAAGTGTGATTTGTAGCTGAAAATTACTTTTTTTGGGGGGGTTCAAAAAATCTTCACTCATTTACCAAATGAATGTAAAATTGGTTTAAGCGTATTGATTATAACAGTGGTTTATTTCATTCGAAAAGTATTTTAATATTTGATTTTGTTGATGTTAACTGTAATTGTGTCATTCTAATTTTATTTTTTACACCTTAAAAATGTTTGTTTTCTTACATCTAATCGAATTTATTTAACACTAAATAATAATAAGCGTTCCATTATTAATTAATATTTTCTTCTTTGTTTATCTTTTTATTAATGAACGGTTTACTAATGAATGGAATCTTGTTTCATTTCAAATATTTTTGGGAATGGTTTCTAAATAAGGTTTCTATGCTGGTTTGATTGTTGTTTTATGAAATTATTCTGTTCTTTTTTTTCTTTTCTTTATTTCCTTTAAGAAAATTGTAATATTTTATTTGAATTTGTTAGGTTTCTAAAAATTAGCTTTTGATTTTTAATTAAATATTTGAATCGCTTCATTTTTATGGTGATCAAAAATTAATTCAATTAACAAAAACGCGTGAATGAATCATTTTAAAAAGGTATTAAAAGACCCTTATATTTTTAAACAGATTCTTTTTTTATTTATTTTATGCTGTATCTTGGTTTGCAAACCGTCAGCCCAATATAGTGTTGAATGAATCAAAATTCACTGTTTAATATTCCTACATATGCTTCAGAACATTTTTTCATACATTTCGCCAGTTATTAAACACAAATAAATTACAGTTTAATTGAGTGGTACAAATAAGTTAATTTTCATTTTATTGCCCTTCTAGGCATCATTCCTAAAAGCGTCAGAAAAATTCTTTTTGACTGTTTAAGTGTTAAAACATTTAAAAAAAAATTTATTTTTTTAAAACCATTTTATATGGTTTTTTCTTTTATGTAACATCATTGAAAACGTTGAGACTACGTTTTGGTAACATACTATTACAAAAGTCTAAACACTGAAAATAGCCTGCTAATAATCGTTATAAAACCGTTACGCCGTAACGTTATCCAAACGGTATGCGTTTCTTGAAATAACATTTTTTTTAATGTTTCTAATGTATTTGTTTCAGATACTAGTTTTTTTTCCTTCATATTTTCCTAAACGTTCTCAGCTTTTCAAAATGCAACATCACATCTATTTTGATCAATAAATCATTAATTTTATTCATTCTTTTGTGGTAACAACGTAATCACTTAACGTAATCCTTTGCATCACTTAATTTATCCAGTTTGTTTGAAATGTAAAAATTATACTTTCATCGATATTAATATTGAATAATAATAATTTTTTCTTACATATTTCTGAGAATTACATTTATTCCAAAATAAATAGTTAGTACTATTTTTTCATTACCGTGTTTAAACCGGAAATTATCGAGTTAAACACAGTAAAGGAAAAAAAATCTAACGAAAATTGAATAATGATAATTATGATCGCATATATTTTTGTTCTATAAATCATTATTCATAAATCAGTATTTATTAATCTATCATTTTTATACATCGTGTTTATTACTAATTCGTTACCGTACACATAGAAGAGAATTGACTGGATTACTTTTTTTAAAATCCGATTATTTTACGATTAAATTGTTTATCGCCGGAACACACAATCAATTTTATGGGTTTTTTACTACCTTGTAAAGGGAAGGTGATAAAAACCGAAAGAAAAAAAATTAAAGCATTCGCTTTTTGAATCAGTACTAAAGTCCCTCCTGTAATTTTTATTTTTGTATTTTTTTTCTTTTTCTTTCCTCTGTTATAAATGGTAATAAAACCATTGAGCGAGACGGCTGTTTTGTATGGTTTAAATTATTGCTCACATCTCTATTTTGGCGAGTCATAGCCTAAAGTTCAATAGATCCAAGAATATTGGGCATGCTTTTATTGTATTGTGGAATCGATTTATTGCGCTTTTATTTCGATTTATTGAACTAACTAGTACTAGCAAAGCGGTAAACGTTACCCAAATGGTCGATTTTTTGACATTTTCAGAAATTTTAATACACTGCTCTAAATTTTTTTTCTGTCTGTAAAGAATAAGTTTAGGCCTTATATTTTCGCTTGAATTTTTTTTTTTTTAAGTTCAGTTTAATTTTATGACTAGAATTATATAATTTTTTTTTTACTAGAATTTATATTTTTATTTTTGAAAACTCAGATTTCATCGTGTGTAAGAATAAAAAAATATGTTAAACTATGAATTTATTCGAGGAATTCTAACCTATTCTAGGAAAAAGTAAAATAATGTATTTTTATTAAAATTTTTTGAAAATTGTGCAATACAGTACATCAAAATCAATCTTAATATTTCAAACGTTATTCAAATTTATGTTTAATTTCTAGAATGAAGGGGACAAGGAACTGTTATGTCATTTAACTAAAATATTATCCAAAAATTTTTAACTGTGTCAAATCAAGTTTTTTGACCTATAAGTTAAACTGATTACAAACTTTAAAAATCCACAAAGAGTGAATGTTTTTATTCAAATTTATTAATAGAGCAAAATAAAGATAAGTGAAACTAAAAACTGATCCTCAAGATGCAGTTATGACAGTTGCGAATAAATAGGCCTATTTACAATTATCTATCTAGAATATAGCTCAAATCAAATTGTTACAAACTATTTCGTTAGTTCGACAAATACCTTAGTCAACTGCAACACTTTAAATATCTACGATATATTTTTGTAGATGCAATTTTATGACTAAAATATTATGAGTGAAAAACAAATAGAAGATCAGTAAACGTTACTTTAGGGGGACTTGCTAATGACTAGTATTTGAAAACATTTTGTTAAAATATAACCTTATAAGTAAAAATAAAAGTTAATTGTCCGAAGACAATTAGGACAATTGCAAATGTCCGTGTGCAATGATCTATCTAGAATAGCGGTTCCCAAATGGTGTTCTGCGGAACCCTAAGGTTCCGTGGTACAGTCACAAGATTTCCGAGACAATTTTTTATAAATCAATTATTTTTTTTCGGAACTTGCAATTTCATTTATATCACATTAATTATTCATTATTTATTTAATATTAATTCTGTTATTTTTTATGAAATTATTTAGTGTTGTTGTTTCTAATGCTACTTGCCGACATCAGCTAACCTTTTTTTGTGAAACCAACGAATTTAGGACAGAGGGTGCGTTTCCTGTTTTTCAGTGCTGCCATCTATGGCCGAGAATATGGCTTAAGTCGCACACACGTCAGAGGCCGTTTATAAGGCGGGCCCATTCATTTATTCACAGAGCGTAATTTTGATCTGAATCCAAAGAACGATCCATCTCCAATTCAGCACCCTAGAGGTAGGATTTGTTATGGGAACATGGAGGACTTTGTGATCCAACAGATTTAGCGTACACCACTCACCATTTACTACACAGGGAGTCTTCGATCTCTTGGACATCCTTTTCATTATTTGTTATTATATTGTTATTAGAAAATAAATTTTTTAATTTTGCACTCCTTTCTTCACTAACATTTCAATTTAATAATTTCAGAAAAACAACGGAAAAGTTAAGTGAATGATGGATTATTAATTAAATATAAATTTAATGGTAGGTTTCGAAAATCGTCGCAGATTAAAAAGAACTCTTTGAATCTTTGTGACCCTTCCACGGAACCCTAGGGTTCCATTTGGAAACCGTTGCTCCAAAATCTAAACGAAACTCTCTTTATTTGTGTCAAACCATTACTTAGAGCTCAAAAGATATCCACAAAGAGTCCATGAGAAACCTTCTAAAACTGAAGTTCTAATCTTCCCCTGCTGCTGAACGTGGTTCATTGATTTTAGGTCTGTTGGGCGTGTCCGATTCGCCACTTTACTTTCACGTTATCTGTCATGTTCCTTGAGACAACAACAACCAGCCATCATTTAAAATCAAAAGGGTTGAAAAATCCATCATTTCCTCCCCCACCCCCTCGACTTGTTTGGGAGGGAGAACATCTGAGATGAATTTCCCCAACACAGATTCTTCTTGAAAGATTTGTTGTAGTCTGCATCCACAGACCTGAAAATAACCACTCGCCGCGTGGCAAGTCAACATAAAAGAGTGGCGTGGTGATTTAAATTAAATAAATAACCGGTTACTTTTTCCTATCGGTTTGTATAATTTTAAAATATTTTTTCTTGTTTAATTTTTTTTTAAATTTATTAAAGTACATCAATTGTAGAAAGACTCAAACAGAGTTTTCATTAAAAAGTTTCCATTCTAAATTTTGATCCTTCAGACTCCATCAGTTTGTGACGGAAACATTTACGTGGAGGGAGAGTTAACATTATTAACATTAAGTTAATTTAAAATTTTAACAATTCACATATTTCAAAGTTTTCATGTGTGTGTTACTGTGAATGACAGAAATAGGTGCTTGTTAACTTCCACCGGTGAATGTTGACAAGCACATAGTCGCTTTAGTAAATGTCCGAAATATATACTAAATCTAGTGAAGTGCCTTTGCTTTGTATGCATTTGCCCGGTATGCCCTACATAATTGTTCTTTTTGAGGTCAAGTGCCACTGTCCAGTATGCATTTAATCGGTGCTACGAACACTGATGTTTCTCCAAATCTATCCTCAGCAGATATTAAAATATCGATTAAATATAATAATATCAACTAATAAATTAATATCAAATCGGATATGACAAATATTTCGGATATTCAAAAAAGCGACTGTAATGTGATTGTTGACATTCACCGGTGAAGGTCGACATTCTCTTGATGTCGGTCCTTAACGGTAGTAACATATGCAGGGGTCTGTCCAGACATTTTGTGAAAGGTCCGTTTTTCGTGAAATTGTGCAAATAGGGTCCGGTTATTGCAAAAAACTTTTTCAAAGAGTTTTTAAATAGTAAAGACATACAAGATTATGCTCAGCACTGTAAAATTATAATAATTAAAATTATAATAATTTCAAAAATAAACAGCAATTGTTGTTTCTAAATTAGAGATGCAACATACAAATATTTGGTATTTAGTGTATACTGCTGAACGCAGAATATTCATTTCGGACGAATAATGGAAGAATCGTCTGCCGAAGACAAAACTTAATTCGTTTTCATCCATCTTTCTTGTTTTCTGCCCTGGAAAGGGTTTATCCGATTAACAAAACAATAATGAAGATAAACAAATTTGTGAAGGGTCGGATTAAAAGAAAAATCATTTTGTGAAGGGTCCGTTTTTAAGTTAAAATATTTTGTGAAGGGTCCGTTTTTATGTAAAGATATTTTGTGAAGGGTCCGTTAACGGACCCAAATTTCTTCTAAACAAACCCCTAATATGCATTAAATGTATTTTGCCTCCCCAAATAGTTTTACATAAAGTTCAAGTCAGTATATTTAGCTAAATTTTATCACATATATACATTATTTTTATTGCTGAATTAAATTTTTATAGTCGTAGAGCATTTTTATACCCGGAAAAAAAATTGATGTAGGGTATACTAGGCAAATGCATCCCGGGCAGTGGCACTGAACCTTAAATAAACATTAGTGTTGGGTATACCAGGCAGATGTATACCGGGCAGTGGCACTTAACTAGATCTAGTATATATTAGGGACATTTACCAAAGCGACTATGTGATTGTCAACATTCACCGGTGGCAGTCAACAACCACCTATTTCGGCCCTTCACAGTTACATATGTATAATTATTCTGACGCTCGTATAACAAAAGAAAATATATTTTGCTATTTTTTAATTATAAAAGATAGCCTTATAGGTATTAAAATATCGGTTAGATTAGCGGAATTATATTTATACTAAAATATAAAATTAAAAAAAGGAGGTTTTAAAAAGAGTTCGATTCAAAAACTTATCAGTGAGTGATTTTTGCATATTAAAGAAATTTCAATGAGGAATAACTGTTTCTCTTAGATCTAAATAACTGCAAATAAGTGTAATTATTGTTTGGAAGTGAGTCGTGTTTTGGAAGATTTTACCTTTAACACCGATAAAAGGCACCGGTTGCTGTGTTTCATTATCATAATTTATGAAAATGTTCAATATAATATTTTTCACTTATTAAGATTTAAATTAATACAAAATAATGTTAAAAGTATGAAAAATAAGTTTAATAAAATTTCTGGGCCAAGGAGTTACTCAGTCAATTTTTCAAAAAAACATTTATGAGCCAACTTAGAACTTTATTTTAAATCATATTCAAAGAAAATGTTTAAAGAGCTTCTTTTTCTCTCCAGAGAATCATCGCAAAATTCAAATTTATTATCATCAAGTTTTTTTTTTTTTCCTAATTTTTCTGTAATTTAATTTTATTTCGGCTTTTTTTTTAAGCTTTTATATATTTGTCTTTTAAATAAAAAATGCGAAAGCAATTCAGCTTCTAATCATTTGTTTTTTAAAATAACTAGTAATTTTAACGAATAAAATTAAAGTTTATTTTAAGGTTAATACAGTATTTTAATGAACAAATTTTTGTACTAGAATTAATAATTTTTTAATCTGAATAAATAAATTATTTCTGTGATTAAACTAGTTTAAAGTAATTTTTTTTTATTTCATTGAACTAAAATATGTCTAGATAAAAATTCAATATGTCGCTCTCTGAAATGCTTTTAAAAAAATCGATTTTAATAAATCTCATGGGCGGCAGCACATTTATATTGTTAACATGATTTGCGATAATATTAATACAGTAATGTAAGATCTTTATGTTAAATTTATAACATTTTAATTTTAAAATAATTTGCTTTATTTCCTTGCGGAAACAAAGTAATTTTATATTCATTAAAAGTAAGTCTTTAAGGGCCATCTTTAATGAATATATAATTTTTAACTTCCCTTTTAGAATTTTTTTTTTCTCTATTGAATTAGGGATTTAAAATTTATTTGTTTGATTGAGTAGAGAATACGATAAAAAAAATTAAGTTAAATGAGTTTTAGAAACTGTTAAACAAATAACTTTCAGAAGCAATTAAATATAAGTATATTTAGTATAAATAAGGAATTATGTTTGCGAACTTCTACGCTTTAAACTAATACATAAATTTACATAACTTTGTTGTGTGCAAAACATTTTGTATAAATAGTTTTATCGAATTTCATCTCTAGTGGAATTTTTTAAGACTAATATTTGTTGTGTTACCTTAATGAGTTTTATATTTAATGGGTGGCTTTAGAAAAAGTTATTGGCTATTATTTTAACCATTTACATTTTATCAATATAATATCACTTTCTAAATTGGTTTTCCTGTAACTGGTCGGAAGCAAGTCATTTTGAATGTTTTTTTGATTGATTGTTTTTTGCATTAAGAAATTAGAAGTAAGTCTTATTAAATGTTTTTTCTTTTCTTTGTATTAAGAAGTTAAAAGTAAAAGTTTTAAGTTTTATTATTTTTCGAAGTTAAAAAATTTATTATTTTTATTAAGAAGTTAAAACCAAGCCATATTGAATGTTTTTTTTTTTTTTCGTACTAAGACGTTAGAAGTAAATCACATTGAATATTTTTTTTGAAGTTTTTTTCATTAAGAAGTTAGAAGTAAGTCATTTATTAAATGTTAATTACAATTAAGTTTTCATTCTTATTATTATTAAGAAGTAAAAAGTAAATCAGATTGAATATTTTTTTAAGTGACTTTTTTTGAATTAATAAATTAGAAGACTGAGTTTTTTAAGCTAAGAACATTAGTAGCAAGTCATATTAATTGTTTTTTTTTTTAATTGAGTAAGGATATTTATTAATATAATTGTTAATATAAAAATCTATCATTAATATAAGGTTTAATTTAAAGTTTATGGAAAGAAATCACTTCATTCTATGTAGCAAATTGATTAATACTCTTCTGTAGATTTAAAATTGCTCAAAATTTTGATATTTACACTTATTGTAGCATAATAATAAAGAAATAATGCTTTTTCAACTAGTTACTGTTTTTTAAAAAAAAAGTTGTGTTAAATCGAAACATTTTTTGCAAATATTAACTCATGAAAATATGCATCCCTTGCAAGACGACTGTTAATTGATTTGCGATTTATAACAAAGCCATTATGCGTTTTGTAATTGTATTTACTATAATACAGGGATGATTGTATTCTGGGTTTTACTGGATCTAAGAACAGGAAGCAGGGTCTGTGATTTTCCCGCTAATATTCGCGAAATTCAGCGTATCTCAAGGCCATTGGTTCTCAGACTTCCTCGAATTAGAAACTGAAAATCTGATGAAAATTAAAACTTCTGCTAAATCCTGTTAACGAGACGTTTACATACATGTTATTGTTGTTGTTGTCGTTAGCCATTAAGGCAGAGGGGTTGCGATTATTCTTTTTCCCCAACAGTGCCATCTATGGCCAAGAATTCGACTTTTTCCACGCCCATACGTCACACCCGTTTATAGGGCGGACCCTTGCATACATCCATTTATTCTCCACAGATCGTAATTTTGACCTGAACCAGAGAACGATCAATCTCCTATTAAGTACCCCCAGAGGTATTGATTTGTTATGGGAACATGAAGGACTTTATGACCAGACAGATTTGACGTGCACCAGTCGCCATTTACTACACGGGTAGTCTTCGGCCGCGCTGCTGATATACATATTATTCTTCCGCCAATTTGATTCTTTTGGTTTGAAGAATCTTTTGGTTGCTCCGAATCTCCTTATATCGCGATACTTATTCAAGCTATTTTAAAATTTAACATCGATTTTCGATTTTATCTGATTTAAAAGTTAAGCTTTGCGATTCGTATTCACGCGATTTAAAAATTGTGCATCGCGAATCTTATTTACGGGACATAAAAACCTAATATCGCTATTTGTATTGACGCGTTTTTAAAATCCAATATCGCGATTTATTTTCACGTCATTATTAAATCCAATATCGCGATTCATGTATGAAGTAAATTTTTTCTTGTTATTAGTTGCTATAAAGGTGTGATATTCTACATTAGCAGGTAATTTAGTTATATATGCTAGTTTTAAAAAAAATCTATTAAATCGGGAAACATGATTGGTATATAAATTGATATCTTGATATCGATCAAGTATTAAAAGTTCATGCAACTTTTAATCTTCTTAAAAGTAACTAGTTATGATCTTTTAATTATTTAATTACATTAAATTCGGTTTTAACGGCCTGAATCCAACCGGATATTACTTTTACAGTCGAACCTCGATTTAACGTACTTTGATTTAACGATTTAACCGATGTAACGAATATTTTACAATCGCTGAAAAAAAATTCGCACATAAAAATAAAACTTTGAATTTTTCGCACTTAAAATTTTCCATATTTCACACTCTTGTCCAAAGGTGCAATTATATGTAAATATTGTGTATTAAGTTTTAAAAGCAAGTATCGTTTCAAAGAATTAAGATAATTTTGAAGTTGATTTTCTAACATATAGTAACTTATAATTTTTAAGCTCGCAGTAAACAATAATCACTTGTTTTTTTTTTTTTTGTTTTTTTTTAATACCATACTCTTTGCAAAAATTTATATTCGATTTAACGAATGAATTTGTCGGTCCCGATCAATTCGTTAAATCGAAGTCCTACGGTATATAATAGTTAATGTATTGCTTTTTTGTGTTCATTTTTCCGGTTCTTTTTTTCTCCGTGATTTGTGCGGTCTTGTGGTTGACTTCTTTCTCTTACTCATATAAAGAGTGTTATAAAACTATTATAATTCATTATAATTCTTCTTCGAGGTAACGAATATATTTCAAACAGCTACTATGAAGACATTCACATAACGTGTGAAATAAAATAGGGGTGTGTACACAGAGCCAGTCGAGGGGCCGCATTGTCTTTAATTAATAATAACTAAGTTCAGATAGATTTTCCTGCCGTTTTTGCAAATTTTAACCCTTAAGAAGGCGTATAGCGAAAAGCGTGATTCAGATTTTAGTTTCAATGCGTTGTTACTATCTTAGTCATGAATTAATTACCTTTATATAAAAAGGGCTGTTCATAATGTTCTTTTGTTCGATTATAGGATGACCGCTGTAGGATTATTTAAAGGTCCGCCTATGTGCCCACATAAGGTTCGGTTACTTATCTTTTTTAACTCAAATGAGTCATCGTATTCAACTTTTATAAGCTGACCGCGCACTCTTATTTCTTGAAATGTATTCATCACGTCTAAAAAAATTTTACGTCTTTTTTTTATGAAATTGAGAGATTATTTTGCAATTTATTTTTAGGTAAGTAGTATTTTCAAGGGAGATTTTTTTTCTTCTTTTTATTTGCTGTAGAATTTTATCCTTTTATGACCTAGTCGCACTGTAAATTGTTGGAAATTCAGTGTATTCTCAATATCTCAAATTTAACGGGCTGCTAAAAAAATTCCGAGATAGCATCGAGTTTTCGAGATAACAAGTTCAGAGCTAAATATGCTCAAAAAAGTTTAAAAAAGAACAAACATATATATTCTAAAACATTACTCTAAAAGTAGAGTAATGAAACATGCGAATACCTACTATTAAATACTATATATATATTTTTTTTAAATTATAGTACTCAAAGATGTTGTCTGCAAATAAAATAGCATTCTTAACTGATCGGAGGGTAACTATTGGTACCATATAATATAGAATATGGGAAAAACTAATTAAAGGTTTAGGTAAAATAATATATTAAAACACTTACAGTAAGTATACTCTCGATATTTCAAAGTTGAAGGGGCGGTAAACAAATTTCGAGATAACAAGCTCAGGGCCAAATTATGTTCTAAAAAAATTCTAATTAGTATTCTATCTAAAACGTAGAGTCATGGAACAGTATAACTACTAATAAAGATATTTGTATAATTGTTGACAATAAGTCTTAATTCAACAATAATTATGCATTAAATATCAAATAATTAGTTTACAATAAACTTACATTAAAAGAGTTTATTTAAAAATAAAAAAAAAATAAAAAACTATTGCCATCGTGGCTTGTCGACATCGTTTTCAAAACAAAAATGCTCATCAATCCATTTTTCTATTCGAAAAATAGCTGCTAAGTGATCGTTTTCCATGTTCTCAGAGCATTTCATGAAACATGTCAATATGAGGGCAGCTTTTTTTCTTGGGGCGCTGTAATGTTAAGTAGTGATAGGCGGTGATTTTGTTTTTACAATGTTTTTTACTTTGAAAGGTTTTAGACACATAACAAGGTTTAGACAAGAAACTCTGCGACATAGGAATTCAAATTAATATTAGGTGGGAAAATGATGCTAAGGGGAAAAGTATTATCTTTGTATTTTTTTAATTTTTTTTAATTTTTTTTTTTTTTGACATGACAAGGTTTTGGGGATATCAAGAGTATCGACAGTATACTGTTTATCATGTTTAAGAAATGTTTATATCATGTTTCTGCAAGTATTTACCATTTCTGATAAAATTGACTCGCATTATTTTGTACGCATTATTTTGTAATTCCTTCAGATAAGTGATTTTTTTTACTATAATTTTTTGTTGTTGAATTTTCATCTTTTACACCGTTAAAAAAAGGTTTCTCAAAATTGAGCAAAAATGTGTCAAAATAACTCTGAAGCAAACATAGACGGGTTTGAAAACAACATTTATTTCAAATTGAACCAATCATAGACTCATTTTTGAGCGAAACGGTTATGGTGGGAGAAAAGTGTGATTGAGAGGTTCATTGATTGTCGGCAGGATTTGAACCTACGACCTCGAAGTCGTAGTAGGATGCTCTAACCACCATAGTTGTACACCACTTGCCAGGCATAGTTATGAAGCTTTTCACAGTGGCCGCCGCAATGGCATACTAATTTCCAATTTCTATGATAAAAAGAGCTGCAATTTTTAAAATATGCCCCCTTCAGATGATGTTTTCAATATAAACGTAAATAACAATGATCTGGAGCTGAATTCTAGTGAGTTTGAAATGAAAGTTTTGTTTTACTTATTTAGAGATGTTTTGTTAAAAAATTGTGACATGGTTGCTAGATTTAGAAAGAAGTCGCTTGTTTGGCCTCTCTTTATTTGATTACTACTGTTTGTTCTCGGTGCAAGTCGTGCACCATCATGGTTTAGTGTTGGCACATTGCGGCGAGTATTATATATAAAGGTTCTTAATTGCCCTGCATTGGAGTATGCAACTATGGTGGTAAAAACACCCTACTACGAACCCGGAGTCCTTGGTTCGAATCCTGCCGGCAACAACACTTCTCACACTTTCCTCCCACCACATTCCTCACACTTTGAGACCATGCGTTTTGTTCAAAAATGAGTATATGCTCTTTCAGTTTTGAATAAATAAGAATTTTTAAGTCTGACTAGATTTTTCTGGAGATATTTTTATATTTACATTTTTGCTCAATATTAAGGAATTCTTTCTTTCTTTATTTTTTTTTACAGTACGGGAGTTGACCGTTCTGTAGTTTGTATGAATATATATTGTCATGTCTTAAAAACATGTAAATATTTATCATTTTTAAGTAATTTATGGAATATTTTGTGAATCCATTAGATAAATACTCTTCAAGAGATAATTTTCGGTAGTTGAATTTTTTGCCGTATAAATATTTGAATCCAAAGTCCAAAATTAGTTTACAGTATTCGCTTTTTCTTACTTTTACAGTGTAGGAGTTGACAGTTCTGTAGTTTGTATGAATATTTATTTGCTATATCGTAAAAAGATGCAAATATTTATCAATTTTAAGTAATTTATAGAATATTTTGTGAATCCATTAGATAAATACTCTTTCAAGAGATAATTTTTCGTAGTTGAATTTTTTTGCCGTCGAAATGTTTAAGTGTGTTCGAAATTGGAATTCAAAGCATAAAATTAGTTTTGAGATTTTGCTTTTTCTTCTATTAATGTTTTTCTTATATTTAGTATAAAACAATCTAAACTAGTTCAAAAGATATATTCCGCAAATCTCGAATGAAACTTACTTTTTAACTTCTTGTGTACAGTAATTTTAATATTTATGTTAAATTTACGAGGATTCAACGGATTTGCAACCCTACTTTTATTTTGAGGGGATAGATAGAGGGATTTAAGCTGACCCTTTAGCATTTCCTGTCCGTTTTCTGGCAGCGTGAGAAAAACACCAATTATGAGGTTTCATATAGTTTTGTTGACCAGGTGTTTCTTTTTAAGGGTAGAAGGACAGAACTTACTTTTGATTGGAAGACATATTTATCTTACTGGTTATTGGGTTAAACCACCTGCATGGGTTTAACCTCATAAAGGGAGTGGAATAAGTGTAAGAAAGGAGAAAGTTAAATGGTCAGTGAAAAATGTTATAAAATAGTGTAAATTGAATCTGAAATTCTCTCAATCAATGTATTTTCAAAATGATAATTAAATCCGTGAGCATGCAGAAAATATTATAATTAATCATGTTTTTTTACCTAGAGTTTTAATTTTTTCAGAAATTTCTTTTCGGAGATTGAAATGAAAATAAAAAGGCAGTTTAAAAGTAAATAATATAATTTGTAAAAATGATTTTTATAACATTTTATTGCCTATCCATAAATATAATTCGTATAATTTGACTATTTCAGTTTTTCAATCAAATTAGAAAATACTGTACAGTTTTTCTCTCTCTCTAGTAAAGCAATTATTTAAATGTTCTTATTTTTCCGAAGATACTATGTTAAATATTGAAATTCCATAATTTATAATTTACTAAATTATTCGATCTCTTTAAAGAAATGAATAAATGAAAAAATAAAAGTAAACAAATAAATAAAATGAAATTGAAGATGACGAAGTATGTGGGTCATAAGCAATATTTCAATGTAAATCCCGCACTTAAACAATATTCAATTAAACTTTTAAGTTGGAAATTTTAAATGCGTTATTAAATTCATCGTCTGCTAATTATTTAATATTCTTTTTTTTAAAAAAAAATATTGACCGCTTAGTTCTGATGTTAATGGTATTATCTCCGTGAATGCATATAAAAAAAAGAGAACGCTGACGCATCAAGCTCGCCTGCTCCATCCCCGTTTGTTGTCTGTAATAATAGGAATTTATGCGACAGATCCACTATCCCGTGCATTAATCGCTATCGAAACGAGAATAGGTGCTGGGGCTATTAAAACTTCCGGACCCCCTAATCCCATTCTGCCTCAATTAGCACTCTGCTGATCCACTCTCGTTTCCTGGCACCTCCCCCCTGAGACAAAAGACTTGACTAATTCTCGAATTCATCACAGTCATCTAGGTCCCTATCACGTGACTTCTATTTCATTCGAAAAAAAGTTCTCAGAACAGAAAAAGCAATCAATGCATAACGTAAGACTATTTTCTAAATTTACAATTTAAAATAAAAATGTATCACTATTTTTCAAGTATCGCGATATTAATATTTCGATAATACTCTCACGATATATCGTGAATACCTTTTTTAACGATTAATATCGAAGACGCAATAATTATCGAGGATGATGATCTTGCGATTATTGTCGGCTAGACTACACTAATAACGATAATATTGTTATCATTATTTGGATTTTATCACATGATTTTTTTATTTGAAGGGGGGGGGGGGGAATGATTTGAATAAAACTAGACGATCTATCGTGACATATCGATATTTTTTAAATATCGTGGTAATGTTATTTTGAAAATATTCACCTTATATCATTAGTACAATTCCCGACGACAAATGTCGAATATAAAATAATTATCAACAATTATAATTGCGATACCAATATTTTAATTATATTATCACGATGTATCGTGAGTGCAACGTTTAATAATAATTATCGAATGTACAATAATTATCATCAATGATAATACTACGATCATTATTCGGATTTTATCACTTGACTTTCTTATTTGAAGTAAAGCTAAGGAATAATAGGTGATATATCGCGAAATATCGATTTTTTTTTTATACATCGCGTCAACATTACTTTGAAATATTCACGATTTATCATGAATTTAATTCTGAAATATCGAATATACAATAATTGTCAACGATTATAATCTCGCAATCATTGTCGATTTTGCTAAATATCTACAAGGGTAAAATCGCTATTGTTATCGTCAATGATAAAAATTAACTTAAAAATGTTTCAAGCTTTATCGATAACGAGAAGTATGGAATACTATATTAGGATGAATTTCATCAGGGCTGCAAGAATATTTACTAATGTAAAAAATAAAATGAGTTAAATTGAAAAAAATATAGCGAGATATAGTGAACCATCGATATTTTTCGATGATATCAATATTTAATCTTCGATATCGTGCAACATTTTTACAGAATACAGAAATAACTTCTATTTTCTTATGCGAAATGTATCGATAATAAGCAATTTGTTTTCGTTCTTACCAATTATTTCAAGTCAATTTTTTAATGGCACATTGTTGTGTTTTATTTATATTACATTTATAATAAAAATAATTGAAATAAAATAATTAATTCGCATAAAATTAATTTTAGAAACAGAGATTTTCGTTATACATCAAAACAGAAAAATAATTCTTGCTAATCATGGGTCTAAAGACTTTTTTTTAAAAATAAAATATATAATTATTGTAAAAAATTGTTTTTAAATACTTTTAAAAACAAATCTTCTGAGATTTCGAGCTCCTTCCCTTATTCTAAAAGTAGTTAAATGTTCTGTTACTATTAATAAAAAATGTTCCTAATGTATTTTTATTTAATGGATATTTTTATTTAATGGATATTTATATCTTATTTTAAAGTATTATAAAACATTCGAAATTTTCTTCCTAGTTAGTTATATATTAGTTTAGGAAATTAATATAAATATTAGTTTTGTAAGAAACTTTTTTCGAGAACTCTTTGTAGCTTGCTGATGAATTTGATTTGATGGTAACTTTCTACGAGGGGAATAGGAATTTATGTCTTTAATTCAACGTAATTTCATTTTCATTTACTTTAATTTATTTAAATCTCTAAATAATTGTATTTAATTTTTTTTCTGTCGTAACAAAATTATGAACACTAACACAGTTAGTAGATCGAATAATTTTCTTTATTATACTGTTTCGATTTTCGTAGCAATTCCTTGGAGATTTCTGTATCGTGATCTGTGGCACAATAATTGGCAACTTCCGGACAGTGACCTGCGAGAAACTAAAAATAAAAGATCACCGAAATTTACAATTCGAAAGGTATAACTCTTAGCCACCCCCGGGCAAATATCTACATTTTTTTTTTTTTTTTTTTTTGTTAAAAAATAAATTAAAAAATTTGGAAGTTTAAAATCTAATTGGCACCTTGGCGATTGTAGTTGGCGTGACAGATCACGACACGGATATATCCCAGTGTCCAACTCAGAATTTGATATATTTGATAAATTTGATATATTTGAAATTCCCTAATCATTCTTTCTTCCTAAATTCCTAGAATATTTATTCTTAGCATATTAATCATTCACGTTCAAACTCAGAAATTACAAATTTCCCTTCTTTTACACTATATTATGATTCAAGAAAAAAAAGAAGAAAAGAACAAAAAGGACAACCAATCACTGTTCTAGTTTTCTATCGAATGAGATACTTAAAACTTACCAATGATACATTCCTATCCACCATTACCAAGAAAGAAATTCGAAACCCTCTTTTGTGATGATGTAGGATGCTCCACCACGGGGGATGGAAGAAAAGAAAAAAGACGGGGGAAAGAAACGATCTAAACCAATACCTCCTAGATTGAAGAAAGCCGAAGGACGGAAAACGATGACTCATACAGTTAGGCCCAGATTTGCTGATCACTTCTGACGAAGCTTCTCTTTTTCCCTTCTGTTTCTCGACACTTTTTCGTTACTCTTCTACTAATTTTTTACTTTCTACAAATTATTATTATTATTTTTTTTTGTCTAGATTAAATGTTCTTAAATTGTGTAAAAATGCTTAATATATTTATTTGTTTTCAGAAATGATTAACAATAAATCAATTCTAACAAAAATAACTGTTGTGTGAATGAAAAAAAATATATTTTTAAGCATTAAATATCAGTTTTATTTTATAAATTGGAAAATTTTATCTTGTTATAAAATGTATGGATTAAAAACAAAGAAATATATTTTTAAAGGGATTTTACACATTTATTATTATTATAGTTTTGACATAAAACTAAGAAAGGGGTCTAATTTTTATAATATGATACTTACATTTTTAGTAGATGATTATTTTGGATTTTAATGATTATGTTTTGCATGTTATTAGAACTAGAGCATACGAAATAAAATAGAAATTGTTTATAAACAATGACATAAAATGAGCTTAAAAAAATTTAGAAAATCAAATGCAGTCTTCAAACAAGGTTTAGATAGTAAAAAAAAAAACATATCAAAAGCATGATTATAATTTGTATTTTTTTCCTGTGGAAGTGTGATTGTTAGAAGTGATAAACTAAAATTAAAGTAAGCAACCTTAGATAACAAATATTTTATTAAATAGCAAATTCAAAAAACGATAAATAAAATGTAAACACAAATTTTACTGAAATATGTTAAAACTTTCAGTAACATTTAAAAAAGTATAATTTTTACCATCACACTGATAAACTAAAATAAAGTAAGCAACCGTAGATAACAAATATTTTATTAAATAGCAAATTCAAAAAACGATAAATAAAATGTAAACACAAATTTTACTGAAATATGTTAAACTTTCAGTAACATTTAAAAAAGTATAATTTTTACCCGTCACACTGATAAACTAAAATAAAGTAAGCAACCTTAGATAATAAATATTTTATTAAATAGCAAATTCAAAAAATGATAAATAAAATGTAAACATAAATTTTACTGATATATGTTTAACTTTCAGTAGCATTTAAAAATAATTCTAATGTCATTTAATATCTCTTTTCTAATGTCATTTTCCTTGAAATGCATCTCACATACCTATAACAAAATGAATACAATATTTAAATGTGCATTTAAAATAAATAGTACATACTATATTCATGTATGAAAAATTAATAGATTTAAATTTCATAATCAAATAAATTACAATATATTATGGTCAAACAAAAATGTTTAAAGTTTGAGCAAAAATTTAATAAAATACTAAAATTATTAATATTTTTATAAAATAAAACTCTATAAAAATAACTATATATTACAATAGTTTGCGATATGATTGATAAGAACAACTTAATTATTATAAATAATTTATCCACAATTTAAAATAATTTACTCTTAGTAAAAATATAATAAAGAAGCATAATTAAATTTTTAAAAATAAGAACAAATATTACTCACTTTAGAATTCTTTGCAACTTCAAAATCTCTTGGCATGGCGGCAAGCCATTTCTTACGTATTGGGAAATCCAAAATTTAATGCTTTTGTACCATCAACTTTGTAAAATCCTCTGCAGTTTGGTACACAGCACTCATTGGCAATTATCCATAACACTAAGAATTAAATTAATGCTGACATTTACAACATTTGTTGAATAAATATAAATTTTACGAAGAACGTTGACACCAGAACACACACGGTTGTTTACAAATTCAAATAAAAAATATTCGCCAATTGGCTGAATGCCAACACAGGTTATAATACTTGAGAATATCGCCAATGGCTCGTTTGATCAGATTCGGAGTTTTTCGTAAAAATAGCTACCCTGACTGGTTTCCCTCTGGGCCTAACTCTACTACGTCATCATCGCTTATAGTAACCCGTCGTGAGGCTTGATTCCTTTCTAGGAGGTATTGTCTAAACCCTGGGGTAGTATCCCCTGCGAAGATATATACTCCTGCCCCTTTTTCCACCTTGTTGTGGGCCTCAACAGAGAAGCGTCCACCCCACCACCACCTTTTCCTTTCTCTCAGAAAGGAAGCTGTTCCATGCAGAGTATACACCTGGTGCCATTTGTCTCACAGTTGCGGGTAGAGGTTGTCCCCAGAAAGAGCGTCTTAAATTTTTCCATTTTCGAAGCTCTTTCTGGCTGATAATTTACTGGATTCCATAGATTTCTTCTTTCAAGTGTTTATGTTGTTACCTTCAAGCGTCTTTGTTAAAGTGCTTGTTTGGAATCCTTTTATTTTTCGTTTCCAACAATGCTCGAATTTAGATATTCGGGCTTCAGGTGTGAAGATTATCGTTTGCTTGTGTTTAGATCGTTTTCGTGTGTACTTAGCTGCAAAATGTGAAATGGTGTGTTGGATTAACAATGTGCAGGTTGGTGCTTAACTTTTCATTTTATTTTAGCACATTTTTTTTCCTTCCCCTTTTTTTTGTTTTTGACTTATTGTAGAAATACATTTGAAATTTATAATTCGGAGAAATATCTGATGTTCAGAATATTGCAACTTGTTTTTGCTTATTTTTTTTCGATAACAATTTCATAGTTTGACAGTGAAAAATAAGTTGGGAAATTTTTTTATGGTTCAAAATAATAATGTTTTATTTATTTTTTTAAGATGGTTTTATATATTTTTAAAAGGGTTATTTTTTTTTTAAGTTTAAGTGCTTTGTTTACATTTTTATAGTTATCTTTATGAAACTTCACTGAATTCTTCCTATTAATGACTAAAAAAATAATTTTTTTCTTTTTTTTTATACATAAAAAAAAGAAACATGATAATGATAACATGTTAAATATGGGATCCTTAACAAGGTTCATCGTTAAGAATATTGCAACTTGTTTTTTGCTGATTTTCTTCGATAATAATTTCATAGTTTGTCAGTGAAAAATAATTTATGAGGCTTCCTTTGTTCCTGTGGTTATTTGAGACGTTTCTTATTAAGTTTTTATAAATATCATCTTTTGCAATTTATAGTTACCAAGTTCTTTTGCCTGTTGTAATCGACATAATATTTTTATTTTTTTTAAAAAACATCATCTGTTAAAATTTAACTCTTGCGCATTTGAAAGTAAGAGATCGATTATTTCATAATTGGTTAAAGTTTATCATCCACAGATTATCATTGCCATTAATATAGTTACTTATTTAAATTACAATTCATCACATTAGAATAATTAAAGGAACGTAACAGTTGAAGAAAAAAGATTTCTTTGGCAGTGTGAACTGTAATTTACATTTAATGTTGCCATCATAATTAAGATTAATATTTCAAAATTTAATGTTTATGTCTGATGTCCCATTAACGGAAAGTTAATTTAAAATATTCATTCTGAATATATTATTGATTGAGAAAAAGCTTGTTTTACATAAATGCGATTAATGTTTTTCACTAATATTTATTTAAGTTTAACGTATGCATTATTACAATTTTAATATATATCTCTCTCCCCAACTAAATTACACAGTAAAAAATTCTGGATCAAATTACGGTATAAAGTACCGGCACTTTTCTTGCATCATCCGTAAACATTTCCAATTTTTACCATAAAATATTATACCGTAACTTAAACAGGAATATTAATTTAATTCGAGTGATTCAGTTATTTGAGTTATTCGAGTGATCGAGTAATTTCAGTTATTATTACTGTAAAACATGTTCCGTTAAAAATTACCAGTACTTTGACCAGTACTTTTTCGCTCTGTACATTTGCTAGCTTTTAATTTTGTTTAGACCTACTAAATCTTAAACTGAGTAACATTTTTATGAAGTATACTACTGGAAATAAAAAATATTTTTCAGCAATTTGAAAGCAAAATGATTAATAATAATATCTAGGCGTATATAATATCTAGGCATATATATATATGTAATATAATAATATTTAGGCAGTAATTATTGGGAAAAATGGTCAGAAAATTTTAAAATAACGCTTGCTTAGTATTTTATGTTTTTCGAAAGAGTATAAAGAATTTGTAAAAATTAAATAAAGATGAATACAAAATATTGACCTATTCCCTTGCGTTTACAACCCTTTTGAGTTGTCTAAGGTAGCAGTTTTTTTAAACCGCTATTGTTATTATTTTTTTTTTTAACAAATTAATCCCTTTGATTTGAATGTAAAAAAAAAAAATAAAAAAAAAGCCATCAAACAATTTCAGTATTAAAATATTTTTTTAGTGTTTTGGATCTTTGATTTTTTTTTCTCCAATTATTCTACGTTTATTGGCCCTTACTAATAAAAAATAGGCTATTTTTAAAGCGGCTATGTTTGCTCTCCTAATACTTGTCTTAAATATGCTGGAATATTTATTGTTAAATTAAAAAAATAATATTATTAATTTTTCATTTTATTTATTTATTTTTATTTTTGAAAATTTGTCTTTGAATTAATGTTGAAAAAAATATATTTTAAAAATTTAAAATCAGAAAAAAAAAAAAAAAAAAAAAGCTCATTCCTTTAAGTATCTTGTCAAAAATGCTCTTATTTCATAATGCACTGTTTTTGTTTGTAAAGATGTATTTAGATAATGTTTTGTATCTTAATATTAAATGTTGTAACGTCAAAATAAGAGGAAACAAATTCTTCATAAAATTTTTTTGATTTATCAAAAATTTAAAAAAAAAAAAAATAAAAAAAAAAAAGAAAAACTTTTAAGTTTAAAGGTTTTTACAAAATACAAACAAAAAAAAAAAGGACAGGAAAAGTTGCATTTTTTTGCAAAAATCTAGAAAATTCTTACGCCATTCCTAAAAAGTAACCAGTTTTGGAATTGTCAGTAACAGTAATCAGTTATTGAGATTCGAGTTAAATAATTCCAACATCCATTGCAAATATTTATTTGGCCTAGATGATATTTAAGAATAATAATTAATATCGTGCTGTCGAAATTTTATTTTTTACTTATCTAAAATTTACTACTCCATTTATAGGTTTTCTCCGATGCACTTGTTGATGTACAGAAACCTGTTTTTATTTCATTGATGTTTTCTACCATTAAAAGGGTTTTGCTCTTTCTCACCTTTTAATCCTATCAAAGTGGATTTTATATTTCTGTTTCCTATTTGTTGTTTATTTCCATCTTTGTTTACTATTGTTTTATACATTGTTTGTATGCTGAGATTCTTTGAATGTTGAATGAAATCTTAAGTTAACTGCAGGCATGCATAATATACACGAGCGCGCGAGCACCGTTCGTGGTAGATTAGTCACCGTCTCAGAAACTTTTTTAATAGTTACTCATTATTATACAATTAAGTTCTGATTATTATAAAGTACTGAATTGCAGAATAGACTTAAATATATATATATATATATATATATATATATATATATATATATATATATATATATATATATATATATATATATATATATATATATATATATATATATATATATATATATAAATGCATAAATGGTCGAAATTTCTATATACTACGATGCAGTCAATTTTAGAAAAATCGGATGCAATAACAGAAAGTTTGATAAGTTAATAACTAGTTTTATATCTTCAAAAAACTGCTAATTTTAACGAAAAATGTGGTGGTATGTATAACAATCCATATATATATATATAGAGAGAGAGAGAGAGAGAGTCATATAAAAATTTAAACGCCAATTTCAAAAAAAAAAATAATAATTTTTATTTTTCGAACAAGTTTAATTTTAATCTGTTTCTGCAGTTTTGATCACATTTTGGCGAGACAAGTATTTTTATGTTCTAACAATGAGGTCTGTTAACATACAGATAACTTTTCAAATTATATGACAATGACGTTCAATAGCCATGCGGAATGGCATTATTTTAATACCAGTCTTTCGCATAGAATCACAATATGCACAAGAAGACGCTTGCCTTATTAAGATTTTCATACTATTAAGATGACGTGTGTCGTATTAAGATTTTCATACTATTTAAATTTTCGAACTGGTATTTAGATTTTCATACTAGTTAAGATTAGCTGCGCCGTACTTTTTGCGTTTTGGACTTAAGAAATCAGATTGCGTTATTCGCTGGATTGAAACATTTCCTCAGTACTATTTATTGCCATTAAAAATGTGTTGCATTTCCCTAGAAGAACTGGAAAAAAAATCATAATTGTTCGTATGTCTTATGGCTGTCGGCTTTCAAAGTCTTATGATTAAAACTTTTAAAAAGAATTTTACAGCTATGGATTAAATTGGATAATTTGATAGTTAAATGATGGATAGTTTCACATGAGATCCATTAAATCGTTAAGCTTATTGTAGAATTTGTAGATGTAATTCTTGACTTATTAAGTAAATTATAAATCTGGATAAAGTATCTCTTCTTGTAAGATAAAGTATCTTGTTTACTAGGATAAGACTTATTAAGTAAATTATAAATCTGGATAAAGTATCTCTTCTTGTAGGATAAAGTATCTTGTTTACTAGTTAAATTTAGTAGGAATAACACGATCTGTGACGTAGGCTATAGTATACCCAATTGAAGTATTAATGGATAATTTCATATGATTTAATAACAGATATGATAACGTTAAATCTAATTGTAGCCTTACCTAATAAATAAATTGTAATAACTTCGAATAAAGAAAGAACAGCTTTGTAGTATTAATGTTTCAAAATGTGTAAATGGAATTGTTGATTTGAACAGTAATACATATGGACTAAAAGTATCGATGGATAGTTCTACACTTTTATCTTTAACTGTTGTGAATTTGCAACAGTTACTCAAGACTGTTTGGACAAGTTTAGCTCATCTAAAGCCAGTGCTGTCTCTGATTAGTCTGGAATTGTCGCAAAACGTCAATTGGGCAAAAGCCGCAGTTTTGTGAGGAAAAAAAAGTGTTTGTAATATAATTTTTTAATATTTAAAAACTTACTTCAATGTTTTATTATCTTGCTTCTTAAGAATTTTCAGTAACTGAGAATGGGTAGTGATTTTGATCATTTTCATCATAATGAAAAAATGTTGCCAAATTGGCGATTTTTAAAAAAAGAATAATTCTTCACATCAAGATGATATGAAGAGTTTTAAATCACCGTTTTTCTTCAAGTGTAAGACACTTAAACTGTGTGTGTGTTTTTTCTTTTCCCCCTTGGCGACAGAGGTTCGGAAAACCATGCTAACACAAAATTTAAAGTATTGCAGCTATGAAAAAAAAGTTAGTTGCTCGGTTATCCTTAAACTGTTCTATAAAATTGTTGAATAATATAACAACTATAGCTTCGAATAAAATAATAATGCACATCTTCAATTTTAGCAATATTTTGAGCGGAATGTTTCCAGTGCTATCTTACTCACTGTATTGGCAGGTGTGCCTTATCCGTATACCATTGAATGCGCTTCACGTGGATTTACTCATTATCACCACAGTTTGTCTTACATTCCAATGGTTGGAGTTGACCAAAGAAATCTTGAATTGGACACCTACCCTACAGATTATCTTTGTTGAACACTGAGAGCTAATCTTGGTATTGAACACTTAAGATTTATCTCGCAACTTAGGAAAACTAATCTTGCTTTTGAACGTTGAAGACTAATCTTGGTATTGAATGGGGTATAGTGGATTTATCTTGCTTTTAAAAGAAATGGAAGGCTCCTCAAAATTCCTTTGCTTTCTTTTGTATGTCTGAAGCTTCTCTCCTCTCTTTTGTATTTTTACTTTCTCCATTGTGTATTGGTACCGATTGGGTGCAAACAAATTTAGAATTTAATTTTTACCTGAAGGCTTTGAATAAACTTTAAATGGAATTATTTCGTTTTGTACATTGAAAAAAAAGAGTATGGTTAAAACTACCGGAATATGATAAAATTTGCCGTGTTTTTGGTTCCAAAATTTATTTAGTAATTTTTATTGAGGCGCTTTGGTAAAGATTTCTGGAAAAATTAACAATAAAATAGGGTTTTATTATGTGTGAAAAAATCCGGGATATATAATAAAATTTTCATTTTCATTCAAAATTTTTTATTTATAATAAAATTTTCTATTGTAATGCCCTTAGAGCGTGGCATAAAAACCATTTTTTCGGAAAAATTTACTTTTTAGTTTTGTATATTTTACTAAACGTGTGCAGGGATGCCCCCTTTACAGGGAAAATACAGGGAATTTAAAAATCGCCTAAAATAACAGGAAAAATAGAGGGAGCCTTTTTAAAGAATTGGTTACCATTCAAAGTGATCTATGGGATATTTAAGGATAATATTTCATTTACAATAGCCTTATTTGTTTTAAGTATGTTAAGCTGTTTCTTATTTCTTTAAGTTTTTCCAACAATTAAATTGATATTAAATAATATTATTAATTAATAATAATTATTATTAATATTAATTGATATTAATTAAAATTTATAGATATTAATTAATAGTTAGCCCAGTATAGGTTACAACAGTGATTGTGTGTTTTATCTTAATATATATTATGTATAGTATGTACTTTTCCCATATTTGAGTGGCAACTTTGGTGTGGTAATAGGAACGATGAATTTGAATATCAGAATTTCCGGCTAACCATAGCCATATGAACGGAAAAATTACTAAATAAATGATTTAAATACCTTATATTTTGGTTTTATACTAATTGTGTTTTAATTTAGCTTTGAAAAATCTAAACTCGTTCTGTTAAAAATAATTTTTTTCTTTTGAAAAAAATCAATGTAAATTTTAATTTAACTTTAAAAAATTTTAATTTGTTTTCATAAAATATTAGTATTTTATAAAAATGTAGTTATTAATTTTACATCCATAAAATCGATTAAAAAAATACGTATTATATTTCCAGGGCAGCGCTAAGGATTTCCAATCATTAGCCAGTAAATTAATTTAATATCCAAAAGTATTTGCCAATTTTCGTAAGTTTTCTCCAAATGTTAACACTATTTTATGATTAATTTTTTTCCCTATAGGAAACTATTTTACTGTAGTTTGTTTCAGGCTTATAATATTTGGACCTGACTCCTAATCGGTCGTGCGGCGCATCTAACTGAAAATGACTATAATCGAATAAAAAATACTGATTTGTTTAGAAAAATTCATTTTGACGTCATTTTGAGGATCGAGATAAATATAAATTTTTCTTTCCAGTAGAAAAAATCATTCTCGAATATTTTCGCCAACGAACACAATTTTATTCTCCAAATTTTATCGCATTTATCGAATGATTAGCGCCAACCCTATTATGTAAAAAAATGAATGTATTAAAAATAACTAAGAAAATTAACTAAGTTATTAATTTAAAGAAATATATATTTTATTACGTATAAAAGTTTCTTTATTTGCTACTTATTGAATAGAAATTGCCATCTTCAAAGCTCCAATCTCATCACGTTAAGCGTTACATTTTTAGATATGCATTTTCCATGTTAAGAATAGTTTTCGAAAGCAAAAATCTAAAATTACTGGAATCTTATCTTCTCTTCCCACGTTTTATATTCAAGTATTATCAGCTGCACCCCCCACCCCCTATAACGATTCTCAGAAAATTCATATTACATTACTATAATCTCGTTTTCGCTTGAGAGAAGAATTGGCAATAACGAACAATGTCCGATGGGGAGGGGGGAAAAGAAGACGTTATCGATAAATAAATAAATACAGCATGCAAAGTGGAATAAAGTAAAAGAAAAAAAAATACTCACTCCCCTAGCGGAACAAATGTTTCGGGATCTTTTAAGATTTTTTTTTATATATATATATATAACGGAATTATGCCCCCCACCCTCGCATTAAAGATTGTACCGGTGAAGGGGGTTGTAATCGAATTTCTATCCATTTTTGGACTTCAGTTGCGCATGATGTCAAATATTCACAGCTGCGCGATTCAAGTGCAAAGTGTTTTTTTATTTTTTACGATTTGCAGTTTTAATATTCAGAGGGTTTTAATAATTTTGTTGTTACGAGAGCCTCTGAATTATTTATAAAGTGACAGTGCGGCTAATATATATACTTCATTTTAATATATATATATCGTTACGGTTCTGCAGTGTGAGAGAGGTACTACCAATTTTGATTAACTCTTGCTGTTTATGAAATTTTCATCAATCTGTTATTTATCGTCTATTATGTTTATTTATCGTCTGAAAGTTGAAAATTTTGGATTTTTTTTTCGAATTTACCGGAAGTATTTATCGCCTCATGCTTAAAATGAGACGGGCTCAATCTAAGCTCGAGCAACTTTTAAACAAACATTAGGTTTAGTTATTGAGTTTTAAAGATTTATAAAGTATGAAAAGTTGTCGCGAGCTGGTACTTCTGTTCGGTTTAATGATTGGAAAACTACATTATTTTTGCAGTTTACTGCAACTAATTTGTTACCAATGTAGTTAACTGCAACTGCTTTTTTTAAATGTAGTGACTACAAACTACTCTAAGGATACGAACTTGTAAGGGAATAATTAAGAAATATTTATTTACGTGCCATTTCGTTCATCCAAAGCATTTTTTCGAATTTGTTCATTTGATCTTCAACTTTTTCTGCCTTTCTTGACAGCGAATACTTAATTTAAGTAATGCGAAATTATTAAATAATTGATTTTTTTAAAATTGTTTAATGCTCTTTTATTTCCTCTAAAAAATGAAGTGCATCGAAAATATGTTCCCCTTCCTTCATAATAACGTTAATGTTCAGGGGTCTGTTTAGAAGAAATTTGGGTCCGTTAACGGACCCTTCACAAAATATCTTTTTATAAAAACGGACCCTTCACAAAATGATTTTTCTTTTAATCGGACCCTTCACAAATTTGTTTATCTTCATTATTGTTTTGTTAATCGGATAAACCCTTTCCAGGGCAGAAAACAAGAAAGATGGATGAAAACGAATTAAGTTTTGTCTTCGGCAGACGATTCTTCCATTATTCGTCCGAAATTAATATTCTGCATTCAGCAGTATAAGCTAAATACCAAATATTTGTATGTTGCATCCCTAATTTAGAAGCAGAAATTGTTGTTTATTTTTTAAAATTTAATTTTTTTAATTATAATTTTACAGTGTTGAGCATAATCTTGTATGTCTTTACAATTTAAAAACTCCTTGAAAAAGTTTTTTTTTTTGTTACAATAACGGACCCTATTTGCACAAATTCATAAAAGCGGACCCTGGTTGAAAGAATGTGAGTAATTTTTTCACAATTTCACGAAAAACGAACCTTTCACAAAATATCTGGACAGACCTCTGATGTTTCACGAGTGTATATTCACTTGTGAAAGTGTGATCGAAGTGATGATCTTTTTTTCTAATGGCTAGTTTAAATATTAGTTATACGTGATTATAAATACGTCATTCCTGTTAACGCTCAGCTGCAGCCACAGGGTTATTTTCATTGCAGCCATTGAATTGAATATACCTATTAAATTCGAAAAATTAATTGATCTAGAGCCGTATTTCTTTACTTAATTATTGTTAAGAGAAGTTTCCAGGAATCGCTATGAACTACTGTATTTTTTGTATCGCACTACTCACCACTCTACCTTTTTTAAAGGAAAATAGCTCACTACACTACAAACTACGAAAAAAAAGTAGCCACTACAGTAGTTTCACTACTTGTAGTGCGCTTATTCCGACCACTGTTCGGTTTTTTAGTTTTGTTGGGCTAGCGCTAAATCTTTTATTTTTGTCTTAGTCATCTTAGAGTTTCAGTTTTTCTCTTCGTTTTTTATTGCACATGCTAGTGATAAAAAAAGGTTTTAATTTACTAATTCCCTTGTTTACAAATCAAGGACCGAGTAACTCTGATTCCAAATCTGTTTGAGGTGTTATCTCCTGGGAAGCTCCATGTAAATTAATAATTATGAATTGTTTTTTTTCGAGAAAATTAATAATTTGTGTATTTTCTTAATATAAACTTCGTAATTATAATTTCTGTTTTCTCGTAAGCTCTGATTCAAACTTAAGTGCTATGTTTTCAGCATTTTCGTGTAAATAGTTATAATAATTATAAACATTCTAAATAATTTTATAATAATTATATTAATATAATAATAACATTAATATGATAATAGTTATTATTATAATTATACTAATTATAAGTAATTGCAATAATTATAAGTATTTTTTTTCGCAGAAATAAATAATAAATTGTTTAGATCTTTAATATCCTCTAAAATACAATTCAAACTCTGTTTTGGGTGTTATCTTTTTCAGAAGTTGAATGTAAACAAAGAAGCTCGTTAGGCTTCGATACACGTATAGGGGCGCTTCTCTAATCACCGAGACAGAGCGCATGCGTCGCCACAAAAGACAGTTATTTCCTTCTAGAAAAGGGCCCCCCACTTTCTACGAGTGCCCCTGGTACAGGGCGTAGAGTCGGGGTCATAGGGCGGTGATGGGTTTATCTAATCACCAGCCTCTCTTAGCGCCGACGCTCTAGTTGGCCTCTCTTAAAAGGACAGCAGCTGTCTTCTAAGCTAGAAATGGAGAATTTGTTAAACGAATTAGGAAACCAAGTGGAAATCCGCAAGATTATGAGTCTTTCTTATTAACATTACTTTTTTTTTTTCATCTTGAATTCGCTTGAATTATGAGGAGATGTGAAATGAGTTATTTTCGGATGTTAAATACTTAAGATATAGCCATCTGATATAGTCTATTTTATTTCGTGGTATCTATTTTCCTAAAAGCTATATAAGTCGGCTCCTCTACTTTGCAATAATGTGTAAAAAAAAATTTCTTGTAAAAATCAGAGGGTGGTGCATCAAATTTTTCAGATTTGTATTTTCCAACTAAGTAGGCTATGTATATATAAAGAAAATTACATGTGACTTTAAAAGGGCATTCTTTTGTGTTATGTTGTTTTTACTTTTGATGATGAACTTTTTGATTAAACTTTTGAATAATAGCCTCCAAGATTCTAAGCAAAGGCATTGCTTTGTGAGATGAGAGAACTCTTAAGAATTTTTTAAATAGATAACCTTTTAGATAACCTTTTCAAAATTTAAAGTGATAAGAAATATGTACTGAGTAATTATAAATTCTGGGAAATATACTCCCCCCCCCCCCTTTAAGCCGAAGGAAACAAATAATTCCTTGAAAGCAAACTACTCAGAAATTAAGCTGTATTACAAAAATCCCAAGTTTAATTTTCAGTATTAATTACATATTTTAAAAGGTGGTTAGAAGGATTGTATTGTTCTAATATTGTGGGAAAATAAATACAAAGATATTTTAAAATTCTCATATTTTCGGCAATATTTATTCTTGTAGCTTTAATATAATCAAGGCTCTCATTATTGCCTAATAAGGTAATAAATATATATGTTGTTCTCATCCCCATGACCAGCAGAGCTATGTCAGGTACATGAGCTCGTTCACTCGTATATATAATTTATATATAAATGTATACATAGCAACATTTATATATAAATGTATTACATATATATAATACATTTTAAGAACTTAGATATATTTTTTATCAACATATAATATTTGTACATATAATCAACATATAATATTTTATCAACATAAGGGAAATATTTGTACGGGGAATGTGGAGGCACAAGAGCTCTTTCTAGTACATTCTTTTTGTTGAATTATTTCAATTATTTTATGCCAAGAAACAGCAATTATTTCGAAGCAATAATCGGGGTTGGTAAGCGTTATCGAACAGGGCAGGGGGCTTAGTCCCCTAGTAAATAAGTAAAAAAATGTTATAAAACCAAAATATCACTGAAAATATTTTGCTACACTTCGCTTTTCATTAAATTCCGAAAATTGTTTCTTATTACCCTTAAAAAAAGTGCATAAACCGAGTAAATTATACCGCAGGTAAAAAAAGAATACACACTGTCGATTAGATGAGCAATTTACGTAAAAAATGTGAGGTTTTGTTCGAAAAGAACTAATGGTGGTTAATGAACAAGAAACATCTGTTATCATGTTTTAATAACCATTAACTTACTCTCGCCTCATTTGGCATTGTTTATTCTCTTTTTTAGAGTGTTCTGAAAATGGTGCATTTTTTTAATTCTTATTTGTTAAGTTTGAGATTTCTTTATCCTATATCCCATTGGTGATTATAGCGTTAAAAGTGATTGAACCTCGCTGGTTGAACATCATAGTTTTTCTAATTTTATTATTTATTTATAATTTTATTATTAATCGAATATTGTTATTTATTGTAACAAAAACAGTATTTTACTCAAAATCCCATAATCAAGACCAGGAGTCAATGAGCGAATGAAGTGAAACATTAATGATACGAAATAAAACTCGTATTCTAAAACATGTTCAAATCATTCCCACCCGGCAAATCTTGAAAATGAACTGAATTTTGATTTTTAAGGAGCTTGAAGCATTTCGACTGTTATTTTATGTATTTTTGAAGCGAATATAAATTTTAATCGGGTCAGATGAAATCATTGTGCTTGAAGAGTTGAAAAAGTTCAATCTGTTTCAACCCAAAACAAAAACTGCGGTGGTTCAGGGGATCGAGCGTTCGTTTTCTAGTGAGTTAACCCAGGCTCGAAACCCAGCGTTGGCTGGTCGATACGAATTCTGCTCCCGGCTTGCACTGACCACAGTGCTGACATAAACTATCCTCAGTGACAGACGGATCTTGGGTTAGAATCCCCTTGCCTTTGGACTAACTGTGGCATGTTTTCGTAGTTTTCCTCTTCTTGTAACGTAAATGCTGGTTATTTCTATCAAAAAGTCCTCCATGAGGGCAAATTTATCCCAATGCTTAATCCGGAAGTTTTCTGGGTTGGGTTCAAAATTAAAAGGTTACAGAGTTGAACATTGATAGTCGTAAACTCAGAATTGGATCGGCTGTTCAACGCCGTTTTTAAAATTAAAAAAAAAAAAAAAAAAAAAAAAAAAAAATCGTAAAACGAGAGAATAGAAATATTCCTTTTTTTTCTTCATGTTAATGATTTAGTGTTATTTAAGATATTGTAGTCACTAACTTCTATTTGTAAATGGAGAATATTATTTTGTAATATTTTCCATTGTGTGTGTTTTATTGAATTGAAAATTAATATGAAACATGCATCGTGAATCTGATGCAACTAAAGCGGACTGGTCAAACCACATTCAGTAAGAATGTTGAATCGTTTTTTTGTTAAACGTTGTGCGTATATTATTTTTTGTAAGATTTTAATCTAGAATACTTTTTTTGTTGACATAATTGTCTGAAATATTTATAAAAAAGATGTTAATCAGATAAAAAGATGTTAAACAGTTATGACGTAATATGAAAATAAAGAACTGAATGTTCATAAAGTCGGAATTCAAATGATTGTTTACATTCTATTGGTTGAAGAAATTTGGAGCACGTTTCTGTGTAATGGAACTCGCCTATTGATTACATTCTTAGTTTTATTGAACTCAATATTGTAATATTAGAAATTTTTAGTAAGACAGTCTAATCATACTTTTAAATATTGTGTGTTGTTACAATCTTTTGACTTTCACATTATTAATGTTATAATAATTCCTATTAATTGCCTTTATTTCCATTACTTAAAATATTCCGTGATTAACAATCAGTAACTGTACTTTTTTTGGACAACAACCTCTCTATTTTTTTCATCTTAAAACTCTTAGTTTTTATTTATTTATTTATATATTTTAATAAATCCACCTCTTAGCCACGGCCAAGCACCTAGTCCATTTTAGGACTGTATTTTTTAGCAGCCGTGGTAAAAATGCCACATTTATTTGATCCTGTCAGACGACGTGGACAGCTCCTGAACTGGTATCTCTCTCTCCAAACGTCCACACTACATCCAACGTCAATTTCAGTTTTGTCAAATGTAACGTGTACCGTTATATTTGACAACTACAAATACCTTTTTGTTTTATGTGTATGATGCACTTTTCTTTTATTTCATAAAATCATAATTTTTTTAGTTACATAATTTTTAAAAAAATGTTTTTTTAATATTTATCCCTAATAAGATGGGGAGAGGAGGCGAACAAAAATCAATGTTTTATTAGAATAAATATTAGAACAAATGGTGATTTAATATTGAATAGATCATCCGGTAATAAGGTTTTGGAACATCATGTTCGAATATTCTTATCTTCAAAAGAAAGTTCAACTAAACGCTCCAATTTGTCCAATGAATTTTTAATTCACACAACAAAACAATTTGTTGTGTGAATTAAAAATTCACAGAAACATTATGTAAAAGCAGTGGTCGGAAAAACTACTGTATCTTTGTAGTTTACTTTCAACTACAACTACTTTGTTACAAATGTAGTTAACTACAATTACTTCAATATTTTAAGGAGACGAATTTTGCCGTAAGACTTAATTTACAGCTGTGTTCAAAATGGTTTTAAATAAGAATCGGCTATGTTTACATGTGCCAGTGTGTTATTTCAAGACATTCGGTTCATTTTACCTTTAACTTTCGACAGCAAATATTTAATTTAAGAAATGTGAAATTTTCAAATGTCTTTTAATAGTTTAATTCTAATATATTTCCTATAAGAAATTAAATGCATCGGAAATACGTTTCCTTCCTTTGAAATAACAACAATGTTTCACGAGTGTATATTCACATGTGAAAGTGTTAGTACAGTGATTAATTATCTAGTTTTCGTAATGGCTAATTTAAATATTAGTTATACGTAATTCTGAATACGTCATTTCTGTTAATACTTAGCTGCAATTACAGAGTCATTTTCATTGTATCCGTTGACGGAGCCGCTAAGATTTATACCTAATAAATTCGAAGAATTAATTGCGTTAGACACGTGTTTCTGTTCTAAACTAACACTATAAATAGTTGCCAGGAATCGCTACAAACTTTAGGTTAAGGAAAAACCTTAACAGATATGTATCAAAATTCAAACTTTAAAATAAAAAATAAAAAAAAATCAGAAAGTTTGGTTAGTTTTTGAGTTATTTCTTCAGAAAATAAAATAAAAGAATAAATGAAAATTTAGTTTTTTTTTTGGATGAAATATTCATTTTCTCAGTTCTTGTTCATCAGGCATAATGAAAAAAAGCCGCCCTATCTTCCCCATCAAAATTTACCAAGTTTACGATACCTTCATAATTCATAAAAAATAATCGTCCATGATATAAATAAATAGTTGAACCGCATAGGTCCGATAAAAGATGTATAATTGGCAATGATAAGCATTATCTGCACTTATCTAAAGCTATCTGTCGCTATAAACCTTCTCAAAAGATAAGAAAGCCCAAGCATCAGTCTTTTCTAATTAGATTGATCTAATTGCTCCATTGTTCTTGCGTAAGCATTGTCTTACAAAAAAGGGGGGAAAGAAGCATCAGTGAAAGTCTTCAACCCGAACCGAAAAGCCTTTCCAATATTATGAAGGAAACGAAAAAAAAAAAAAGATTAAATAAAAAAAAAAAAACTTCTATGAGTGGAAGAAAAAAAAAAAGAAAGCAGAAGGGAGAGTCGAAGAAAAAGAAACTTCTTTTTTTCAGTAGACTAGGTTTCTGTTCTATCTGCCTTGGCCAATGAACGCTCAAGGCCACTGACTTGGCACTGAGCCAATATCGAAGAACGTTATTTACACTCTCATATACATGCATGCGTGTGTGTGTAGATAAAAGAAGAAGGGATCACTGGCCTGGAAATAAGGATTCCTTGGGGTCACACAGGTGATGTTTTTGAGGGGGAGGGGGGGGGGATTTAAACTCGTTTTTAAGAATGAAGTTGTTAAAAATGAAAAGTTGTGGTAGTAAAAGTGATTTTTTAATGAGCTAATTGTGGTTTGTTTGTATAATAAGATTTTATAAAAAAACAAACAAACTGCATTTTTAGAATTTTTTTTTTCAATTTTTATTGGTGTTTATGAATGAAAATGACATTTCTGAAGATGAAATTGATGTTTTAATTTTATTTATCGAAAAGCAATGGTTTAAATGAGACTACAAATTTTAAGTTTGCTATTAGATTTAAAATGTTCGAACCGGAAGTTGAAGACGTTATATATGATTTGAAGGGTGTAGGGGAGCCATATAATCTGATTCCGCTTACACACTATAAGCGCATCAAATACGCCGGGGAATGCGGAATAAAAAAGGTACAAAGTTAAATTTCGAGTTATGATGTGTCATAACGCAAAATTTAACCTGTAACTTATTTTAACTCGAAATTTAGAATAATTCTGAGTATCAAAGTGCATCGTTTTTTTTCCCCCCTTCTGGGCGCATATGTTTGATCAGTCTTAAATAGAAGCATTGACAGCTCAAAAATTTTTTTTTCTATGAATATCGATCTTAGCAATGAGCTAATTTTGCGTATTTGTGCTGCTAATTTGTGAAAATTCTGGAAATTGGAAAACTCTTCTTGAATTAGTACTTTTGGACAGTTAGATAATAATGAAATGACACATTTGGAAAGAGCTTGATTTGTCTTTCTATTGGCTTTACTCCTTAAACAAACTTGTTTTTGTTTTGCCACTTTTCTATTTAAGAATTTATTATTATTTTTTTGAAATGGTTAATTGGATTGTTGCTAGCTTACCCTTAATGTTAAATATCTACTGTTAATGTTTAATATGTTACGATTAATGTTCTTAAATATGTTAAATGATGACAGTTAAAATAGTTTAAAAATAATACACCGAAAGAGTTTGTTATAGCTAATTTCAAAATAAATTTTAAAACCTAAAGACGTGCGCTAGAAAGAGCAAGACTAAATTGGCGGAACTTCTTTAATGTAATAAATCTAAAATATGTCACACTTATAGCAAAACCAACAAATGAAAATAATAAATATTTCCATGTGGTTTGAGAGATTTCATTATTAAATTTTTAAGTATTATAAATATTGTTATAGTAAAACAATAGAATACATAGAATTTGCCAGAAAAGCTAGTTTTTCACATCTATAATCCTGTTTTTGTAAGCGGTCAAGAAATTTATAACAGTTTTTCTTTATTTCATTCGTTGTATGGATCATCTTGTTGACTATCATTTATATTTCTATAATATGTATTCTAAAATTGGTTTCAAATTTACTTATTTATTAAGAAATGTAAGATATATTAGATGTTTATTTCTAAAATAATAGTTTCAAAGTTAAAAATCAGAAAACGATTTCGATAATGTGGCATTTTATGGAATCGTTTGCTCAAAATATTGTGTTCTTATTCTGATGTATTAGGTGACAAATTGTATTCTCATATATTGTGCTCTCAAATAATGTATTCTTTATATCATACATTAGATGTTTGATGCCAAACAAACTGCTTCAAAGTTAAAATTGGAAAACGATTTCGATAACGTGGCATTTTAAAGAATCGTTGGCTTAAAACAATGTGTTTTTTCTGATATATTAGTAAATTGTGTTCGTATATATTGCGCTCTCAAAATAATTGTGTTGCTTTTATCGTATATTAGCTGTTTGTTTAAAAAGGAATAGTTTAAAAGAAACCGATTCCGATAACCTGGCATTTTATGGAATAGTTGGCTCAAAACATTGATTTATTTTTCTCATTTGAAATATTTTTTTCTGAGTAAAATAAAATGTCTTGATATTTTTATGTGTTAAATAGTTTTACATGGACATTTTGTGAAGGTGTGCGAAGTTTCAATGCTCAATTTAAAGGATGTTTTTCAATCGAACATTGATAATAAGACACGCAACGTCTTTCAGACTACTGAGAAAAGAAATGGATTTCATTATTAGAAGGAGCAAATAAATAAAACGAACTAATACATATTTCACTTCCTTGAATTGTTATCTGAGAAGGGATATCCTACATTCTTTAAATCTTATTCTGTAAATTAGGGTGCAGCTTCTCAGCAATGTAGGTGAGGGTCTTTTATTATGGATGTAATGACGCAATATTTTATTTCCTCCAGCAGCTGACTCGAACGTGATTCAAAATTATTCAATTCAACATTCTTTTTTGTTATGAACTAATTTGGCAAAATAATTCTTTTGGTTGTGCCAAAAATTTACTAATATTGAAATAATTTACTTCTTTGTTTTGAGTAAAATCTAATAATTTTTTCGTAAGGATAATTAAAGTCGTTATTTTTACTGTATTTCAGAAGGTGACAGTTTGGGTGGGTACATAGCAGGGTTGGGGCTTTGGACGTCCTAAACTGGTTTTGGACAGGACACGTGGGTTTTACTGTCTTAAACTGGGTAAAACTGTCCTAAACTGGGTAAAACTGTCCAAAACTGGGTAAAACTGACCTAAAGTGTCCAAAACCTTGAACTTTGGTAAAAGGTAAAAATTCTATAGATGTAACCATTGTACACATAATAATTACATGTATCAATAAATATTTGATGTTTTTTATACAATTTACTATAACTGATTAAAAGAAAATAATATAATATAATAGGAAAAGGTTTATAATTTTTGAAGCTCCACAATTTATTGAACAACAAAAGTGAATACCTAATCCTTTAAATATAAATATGCTTTTAATACTGATAAATAATATTTTTACATAAGGATAAATATGGCAATATTAAAAAAGAATAATTTTTCTTAAAAAAAATACTAAATTTGTTCAAAAATTAACCTTTTGTTTTTCACAATATTTTTTTAAAAAAATGTTATAATTTCTGCATTACAGGATGAGAAAAAAGACATCTATTTTAAAAAAAATTGTTTTTAAATATAAATATATTAGTTTAAATTGAAGATACAAAATAACTGAAAAATGTATTAACAGTTTTGAAGAGCATAACATCAGTTTCAGCTATTGACACTGGTGATGTATCACCACTATGCTAAAAGAATTGAACATGAATGAAATAAAAGTATTCTTGAATAGTACTATGGATTAAAAATAGACGTGTTTATGACGAACCAAGCACTTAGTCCCTAATATTTTAACCTGTATGGCAAGGCCAAACTGCAGTTATGTACTATTGAAAGAGAGGACCAATTGAATGAACTTGATTACTGATTAATCTTCCTTTGTTTAAATTGAAGAGTCAAACAATATTAATAAAACATTATTACTTTTAAAAACAAATATTCTCTAGTATATTTAATTATCAATATGTTATTAGTTCTATGTTTATTTTACCTCTTAAATATTGTTCGGATAAAATAATGACATAATTTGAGTAAAAGGGTTTTGGACAGTTTAAGACAGTTTTGGACAAAGGGGTTTTAGAGAGAACGGTTTAAACCGTGGATTAATCCATTCTGTCCTAAACCTTGCCAACCCTGGTACATAGTAATTTTAGTTGAATAAATATATATTTTTTTCTTTTTTAGAATTCTTTGATTTTCCAGAATTTCAGAAGGATAAATGGAAATTACATTAACTGGGGATAATAATAACTATTAAATTTTATCCCTATAGAATGGGAAACAATATCTGAGAAAACCAAATCTGTATTAACTCAATAAATCCTTTTTTTTTAAAAAATCTTTCAACTGAATGCTTTTTAATTTTGATGTAACATTCCGTTTATCTTTAAAATGAAAATGATTGTTAAAGGGGATCAATGAGCAAAAGAGAGCAAGGGACAGAGTTTCGAATATTTTTACAAAATTTCTTTTAATTTAAAATTTGTGCATGCAATATCTATTTGATTTATCCGGAGTTTTGGATTTCTGGAATTTGGATTTTCAGGGGTTCGGTAGAATTGCCTTTCTCTTTGTGCGACATTCAATATCAGCATTAAAAAATTTTTTATTTGGATTAATGGACATTATCTAAGTAGTAATGAGTATATAAATTGTAAAATTAAATTTTTGAAAATTATTTAATATTTTCTAATAACAAATACATTAAAAACTGTCAGAAGTAATCACATTTTGGATTTTTTTTTCTTTATAATTCTGAAATAGTAGCGAAACTTCTTTTCGATCAGAATTATTTATTATTGGGTTGTTTTCTTCTGAATTTTATGATTTGTTTGCAAAGAAAATAATCTTGGTAAAATGTCCGCACTTTTTAAGTAATGACATTTCTGGTAAAAAAAAATAAATTCTGCTTAATAAAATCAAAATATACGGTATTTAAACCATTCATTTGGTAACTTTTCCGTTTATATAGTAACGATATACCGGAAATTCTGGTTTTAAAAATTATTGTTAATATTAACACACATGTAGTAAAAAATACAAAGCTGAAATAAAATTTTCCCTGTTTATCAAATATCACAGATTTGTTTATTTTATCAAAGTTAAGAAATTACTGAACTCTTTGTTGTTCCCATTGAACCAAAAACACGGTAAATTTTACCATATTCTGGTTGCTTGGACCATTTTTTTCCCCTCAGTGTACACAGATAAGGCTGATATGAACACTTTTCGAATATAGTGTTAAAATAACGCTGCAGGCTCACCTGGCACAAAAACTTTTTCAATGATAGTTGTTGATAGCGGTAAATAAGAACTGCTACAGCTGTTCCTGGAAGTGATGCTTACCTTCTAGGGAACCGTTGCTTTTCTCCCCTTCCTACGTCGCCGAAGATAATTCCAACGGAATCTAAATTAATGGATTAGCAAACCACATATTATTATTATTATTATTATTATTACGAGTTATATCTATTTGAGCCAAGGACGGTCGTGGCTTGCGTTTCAATGTTTTAAGTGTCTGGATGACCACCTGTTGAAAAGCAGCTGGAATGTTCTTTTGTTGTGGGCATTGTAATTGTTCAATTTCACCCGGATCTATTTTCATAAGTTTTAATCCAAAAAGACGATTTCTAGTGAACTTCGTTTTCCCTGTTTGCGGTTTTTTTTTTGCTGTCACGTAACCATACTTGCCAACTCTCCCGTATTTAAACGGAGATTTTATTTTCATATTTAAAGTGGTAGTAAATATATAATATTTTTTCTTTTATAAATTTAGTTTTTAAATGATTTTGATCACCACTATTCTTACAAAAATTAAGCTTATATATTAATATGCGCTACTATCATGGTTGTCAGCTAATGTTTCTTCAAACACAACGTATTTTTTTGCTTACAATTGAAATTTTAATTCCATTTTACTACCACTGGGAAAAATCGTAATGGAAGGGATCAAAAGTTGGCAGGTATGCGTAACTATGCATAATATGTAAAAACATCACATTTTGAAGTTGTATCTATTTTATTTACCCTTGAATGACCGCCAGTCATCTTTATTACAAATTTTACCTCTATTATTTATGTTATTAAATACCTTATAAAATTTATTTATATGCTTCCAACAGCAAGATAATAAAACATACGCCGTAAAACTCATGGCATGTCAAATGAATCAGTGTTTACCATTATCACTGTTTGCTATATAGCGTACGGAGTAGAACTCATGACATGTCAAGTCAATCAGTGTTTTCTACTGTCACTATTTTCAATTTTCAATACACCATACGAAGTAAAACTCATTAACATGTGAAGTCAATCAGTGTTTTCCCCTGTCGCTATTTCCAATTTTCAATAAACATGTGGAAGTAGAACTAACTTATTACATGTCAAGTCAATCAGTGGTTTTCTACTGTTACTGTTTCTAATTTTCACTGTAGCATACGGAGTAAAACTCATTACATATCAAGTCAATTAGTGTTTTCCTTTGTCACTGTATCCAATTTTCAATATAGCATACGGAGTAGAGCTCATTCCATATCAAGTCAATTAGTGTTTTCCTTTGTCACTGTATTCAATTTTCACTGTAGCATACGGAGTAAAACTCATTACATATCAAGTCAATTAGTGTTTTCCTTTGTCACTGTATCCAATTTTCAATATAACATACGGAGTAGAACTCATTACATATCAAGTCCTACAGTGTTTCTACTGTCTTGTTACCAATTTCCAATATATCTATCAAACTAATCTGCAATAATGCTTCAAATTAATTCATTAAAATTTGCGAGAAGTAGTTTGGACCGGGTTTAGAAAGTGCCGATATACGTGGGCGAATTATGAAACTAATTTGCCCTCAGCATAAATTACCTTAATTGACATAAATTTGTCATTATTTATATATTCGAAATAAAAAACTTCCTTCGTTCTAGAGGAATGCTTAAGTTATCCGAAAAGTTTTATCTTTCTTAAAATGTGTGACGAGATTAATTAAATCTAAAACGATCGTAAAGTAAAATTAAATCTTGCTAATAATTAGTTAATTAATAGCGTTCTATTTAATCCATACTCTTTCATCAATGTTATTACAATTTTATTAGTTATTTAAAATTATTGATAATGATAATAAAATTTCGTTATTTTTAAAAGACTGTAAAGATTTTTTGTTGTTGAAAATTTGTTGTTCTGTTTTAACTGTTCGATTTTTATTAAATCAGATATATTTTGATAATCCTTAAGCTAAAATTACTTTCGAAAATGCGATAAAAGTTCTCATCGAAGATTAAAAATCATCGTATCTGATTCATAATCAAAGCTATCATCGCAAATTGCTCTTTTGATTTTTACCTCCTCAGATCTTGTAACCGATTTCTTTTAAAGAGCCCAACCTATGTCTTACATGGCAGCAATTAATGACACAAAAATGTGCCCCCAAGGGGTTGTGCATCAAGTTAAAAAAGAAAGATATTGACGCACATCTCATGCAGCTAAAGAATTCTTCACTTTTCCTTAGCTTTATGTTTTCGGCCTAATATTAAAAGCTTTTCTTTTTTTCTTTTGGTGGAATGGAATTTTTTTTCTTTTTCTTTTATTGGCTGTAAAGGGAATTAGCCTGGCTGTAAGAGGAATTGGCCAGTTTTCTTGTTTTCTTTCATAGCTTGGGGTCAAGGACGATATTATGTGACAGGCACATCGTATGTTTACCAAAAATTCCTCTAGTGAAAGTGGATTAAAGAATATAATCAATAAATAGATAAACAATTGGGTTGTTTTTAACTCTTTTGAAATTTTTTTTCTTCTAAAGAGTGTTCGAGCATTAAACCTAATTATTTTGGCTCATGCAGTAACTATGTCTTTAATTTCTTTTTATTAGAATATTTTTATTCTTTATTTTATTTATCGTTATTTTTTTTTATTTTTTTTTAATTATACTTATTTGAGTGAAAATATCACGTACTGAACGAAAGCCTGAGTTGTTATAATTTTACCCAACATAAAAAACCCGGCTAGGATATTTCGGGAGGAAAAAAAAAAAAAAAAAAACACCTCTTAAAAGCTCTTAAAAAAAACCAAGCGAGTTTTTTTTTCGGAAGTGCATTTTTTTTATTAACAAAATAACTGTAATAAAGTACAAATTTCATGCATTGAAATATTTCAATTTCTATTAATTCTATATTCTACTGTACATTTAAAATTTTAATTAACCTTTTTAAAAACACACGTCAATAGAAATTGCAAATAATGTGCTAGGCATTGTCTCAAAAATTTGAGATACTAATTGACAATATGATTGGAACTGTTATATAAAAATAAGCAATGTATAATATTTTTCGAATCACAATTCAATGAAATGGAATAATAATTTATAAAAATGCATTTTAAATACTATTTTCCCAGACCTATTTATATACAGTTTCCACTGATTTCCCCCCCTCCAAAATGTAGTTAAATTTACACATATTAAGTAAGCAGTGTTAATCAATGATAAAATGATGGTTTTTTGCGATTAATATACAAATTTTATGACTCTTGTGAGTTTGCAACTGTTACTCATGACTGTAAGGTCATGATTAGCCTATTTTTGATTTTTCAGGCAGGGGTCTGTCCAGACATTTTGTGAAAGGTCCGTTTTTCGTGAAATTGTGAAAAAATTACTCTCATTCTTTCAACCAGGGTCCGCTTTTATGAATTTGTGCAAATAGAGTCTGGTTATTGCAAAAAACTTTTTCAAGGAGTTTTTAAATTGTAAATAGATACAAGATTATGCTCAGCACTGTAAAATTATAATTAAAAAAAATTTTTAATTTTCAAAACGGTATGAAATTATAAACCGCAATTGCTGCTACTAAATTAGAGATGCAACATACAAATATTCGGTATTTAGCCTATACTGCTGAAGGTTGAATATTCGTTTCGAACGAATAATGGAAGAATCGTCTGCCGAAGACAAAACTTAATTCGTTTACATCCATCTTTCTTGTTTTCTGCCCTGGGAAGGGTTTATTCGATTAACAAAACAATAATGAAGGTAAATAAATTTGAGAAGGGTCCGATTAAACGAAAAATCATTTTGTGAAGGGTCCGTTTTTAAGTTAAAATATTTTGTGAAGGGTCCGTTTTTATGAAAAGATATTTTGTGAAGGGTCCGTTTTTATGAAAAGATATTTTGTGAATGGTCCGTTTTTATGGAAAGATATTTTGTGAAGGGTCCGCTAACGGACCCAAATTTCTTCTAAATAGACCCCTGTTTCAGGTTACTCTCAGTACCGTATTAAGGTAGAAGCAAACGACAATATGGTTCAAAGCTCAAATTTCTTATATTCTGTAAATAAGTCAATACGATTATATTAAAAAATTTTCTTAGCAAAAGTCTTTAATTTTAAACAACATTTTAACTCGTTATTTTCGAATTCAAAAATTTGTTTCGCCTAAAAATAAAATTATTTATACTCCAATTATTTGGTATTTTTTATTAATTAACATAATAATTCATTAGTTTAATGAAATAAGGGAGACTTTTTAATACTATAGAACATTCACCTTTTAAGCCTTTTTTAGTGGCTTCTTAATTAAAGAATCTTACTTATTTTCTGAGACGCAATTCTAGACATTCCGTGTCTAGACTTTAAGTATAATAGCACGATAATACTATTACAAACTTTGGAAAAATATTCTTTAAATAAATATCTTTTCGATGTGTTTTTTAATCAGTTAAAAAGAACGTTTGATTTTCATGCGACGAAGTTTTATTAACACCGAATGGCGAAGTGGTCATCATAATGCATAATGGACCCTTTCCCGTGGTAAGGAAATTATATCTATTGAAGATGATGATAAATATGCTTGACACTAAATAATTTAGTTAAGAAATATATTTTGACTTCGAGTAAATATAAACATAAATTTTTAAACTGTTACCAAATTAATCTACAGTCTCTGGCCAAATTATTAGACGTACTTTAAGATTCTATGTGAAATCTTAATTATCAGGTGATGATACAGCATTATTGTTATTATGCGGCTGAAGCCAGTTTACACTTATTTATGTTCAAGTATCAATTGATTAACATTGTAATGCAATACGTTAAAAATAAATACAAATAGGAAGTATATAAAAAATCTTCCTAATAAAAGCCCATTACAGGGGTCTGTCCAGACATTTTGTGAAAGGTCCGTTTTTCGTGAAATTGTGAAAAAATTACTCACATTCTTTCAACCAGGGTCCGCTTTTATGAATTTGTGCAAATAGGGTCCGTTATTGCAAAAAAAATTTTTTTCAAGGAGTTTTTAAATTGTATAGACATACAAGATTATGCTCAACACTGTAAAATTTTTTACATAGCATCTTAGAGTGCGTCTCATCATGTGGCCAGGGACTGTAGTTTGTCAAAATAGAGCTGATGAAATTTAAAAATTTAGGAATGGTAAAATTTTATTTTTATGAGATTTTTTAATGTGATGTTTCAATGAATAGTTTTTAAGAATTTAAACCTAAAAGTGAAGCACGTGTTGCAATTTATATAAAAATATACAGTCAAACCCCGCTATAGTGAACACCCGGATATAGTGAACGAAATGTTCGCTATACACGTATAATGTTATTATTTGTAAATATAGTGAACCACAAAAGTGAGGAAGTTGGATATAATGAACTGTTTTCGACTGATTTCCCCCCCACTTTTTTTTGTAATAATTTTGAAATTTCTACTTCAAAATAAATACATATACCTATTTTTAAAACCAACTATAGAGGGGAATGTAGCGATAAGCATTTTTTCTTGTTTACTTCTTTTATCTTTATTTCCTATCCCTAAACAAAGCAAGCAGATGTTTCCAACCCAGGCAGATGATGATGCACCTGTAAGGTGTCAGTGGGATCAATATGCATTTTCTGTCAGAGGGAATGAGTAATTATTCATTATTGGTCAAAGGGTTGGACACTAATATGTATTGATAAGGCCCTCATTTCAACTCCTTTTTGCTCTCTGTTCAGTTAAAAAAAATCCTGCAAACAAGTGTCTCAAATTTAACTATGGCCAGCAGTAAACGTAAAACGTTCTCCATGGATGATAAAATGGGCAAAATCAGAAAAATTGAAAATGGATGCAATCAAGCTGGTATTTGCAGGGAATATAAACTATTCAAATCTGCAGTTTGTAACCTATGGAAAAATAGGCAATTAATAATTTCTGCGCATGAAAAAAATTTAGGTGACAGAAAAAAGTTGAGAAAAAGCAGATCACAAGGATGTTGAAGAAGCATTACTGAAGTGGTTCACCATTCGAAGAAGCCGTAATCTTCCAGTATCTGGACTAATGTCGATGAATTTGCTAAGCGATTTTATCTGAGAATACTTTTATGTGCTCGAATAGCAGTTTAAAAAGCGGAATAACAGAAATTCAGGAAAAATTATCTGAGAGTCGGGAAGTGTTGAGAAGACGAACACTTGTACACAAGACGAAGAGTAATGAAAAAAATATCACATTTTATGCTACTCCATAATATTTTTCAGTCATTTATTTGAACAATGTGTAATGAAAGGGAGGAGTTCAGAAAAATTAGTTAAAATTGATTGCAGTACGGATATAGTGAACTGAAATTTCGGTCCCTTGAATTTTCACTATAGCGGGGTTTGACTGTAATTTTTTTCCCATTTATAATAGCTTTCGGGTCAATTTTAAAATTAAAATGAAACTACTTTTTGAAAATAATTCAATAATAAAGTGCAAGTTAAACTCGAAATGTACTAAGCATACAATGCTGTCGGATATATGCAATTTAGTTTCGAAGTTAATAATCGTTACGCTTTTGAAATGTGGTGATGTTATCGTTATAATGTATCGGGAAGAAACACTTCACCGTGGTGAGGGATGTTATTTATATCCAACTATTTCTGAGGTCATTTAATAATATCCTTTATAATAAAAGACATTACTGGCGAAATAGAGCTAAATGCTTGCTCACAAATTCTAAGCATTTTTTTGTGCATATCCTTTAAGATTTCAAACATGCCGCAAACCGCAAAAAACCGTGATTGTCCTCTGCGGGATATCCGGCGAAGAAAACTCGTTTTTTTAATTTGAAAAAGGAGCGGCTATCTTCAAAATTTTTTTTATATAGTACCACCACCTATCTTAGCAACACTTCTATCCATTTTTCACTTGGCCAATGATATAGTGATGTTGCGCTCGCTGTTGGCGTCAGAAAATTTTAAATAAAGAATAAAATTTGATTATAAACACCTGTCAGTGATCTTAGTGTTTTTGATGAATGTTATTTCTAATTATCATTAACTGTTCGCTTATTAAAAGTTAGAGATAGTTTATTAAACCCCAGAACACTCGAATATGATTCCATTCAAAATGTGAGGTCACTGTCCTTGCAATGTTCTATATTAATTGGAAAAAGCCTTTAACTTGTCAGCTAAAGTTACAGAGTTAGCGTCGTTGTTGTAATTTGTTTACGTCGCACTAGAGCTGCACAATGATGAGCTATCTGCGACGATCTGGGAAACATCCCTGAGGATGATCCGAAGACATGCCATCACAATTTTGATCCTCTGCAGAGGAGATGGCGCCCCGCTTCGATTGCCCGACGACCTGCCAGCTTAATGTGGGCCAATACTGCATACCTTCGGTTCCATCGCAGACTCATCAAAGTAGTCACCCACCCGAAAACTGACCGCAGTCATTGATGCTTGATTTTATGCAGTGAATTTGCTGTAATATCTTCATGAATCCAAATTTGCTATCCTAACACGATTAGACCACTATTAAACAATTAGATTTTCAACATAATTTTAAATACTTTATTTAAAAAAAAACGTTTGCAAATTTCAGGTATCTAAAAATTGCAAACAGGCGCTTATATTGTTCAAATTTAATTTGTGTAGAGGCGCTGTAATTTTAAATCTAATAAATCTACCTATCTACTAAATCCAAATAAATCTACCGATGCTGCGATAATCTTCGCCAGCGTTCCCAAATGGTGTTCTGCGGAATCCTAAAGCTCCGTGGAGGCTGTAGAAGGTTCCGAGAGTTAGGACTTTTTTTTAAAGTTAGTATTATTTTTTTAACCAATTTTGACGCCTGTAATTATAAATAAATCTAATCAATTATCCATTATTTGTTTAATATTTTGGTTGCCTTTACAATGTTATTTAATCCTTTCTCAGTCGGCTTTTTTTTTCGTTCTTCCAACCCCCCCCCCCCCCAAGAAAAAGCTTCTTTTTTATTGCTGAAAATTAATATATGTTCTATCCTAAATTCGAAAATGCATAATATTTTTGTCAGCAATATTGGTGATGTAATGTCCCGTCCACTGCTATACACCCATCTTAAAAAAATACAGTGTTGTAATATATTTATTAACTCTATTGCTTTAAGGTATTTAAGATAAATATCTGCATAAAATAATCATTAAAACTTTAAAAGAAAATATAAATGACCGCTATTAGGCGAATTATTCAATTAGTCTGCTTCTCCCATTTCGTAACTATCAGGTTTAGTACTTAAATTAATAAATAAAATATGTTTTGATCATTATCGACATTTGGCTGTAAAGATTAGTCGTTCACGATATTTTATTGCACTTTGATAACAATGATTTAACAATGTTTAAGATGATTATTTCAGGCCACGAAACAATAGGTAGGCCAATTCGTAAAAATAATGCATTTTGAATTAAGCTTTAATATTTTGTTTAAATAAAAGTGTTGGTTTGAATTCAATTGTAAATAAACGTTTTCATCAAAATTAATGTTAATATTCTGAAACAAAAAAAAAAATGTCATTAAAAGAAAAATATTTTTTAATCCAAATAGTTATTTCTCAATAAGAAAAAAGATAAAAATAAATAAATAATCAATCAAATATACTGTAAAAATGACGATTAATTACAAGAGAGAAAAAATTGTAATAGCGTTATTGCAATTTACTAAGCAGATTTTTATAAACGCCACATTTCAAGTCATGGCTGCAAAAATTGCATCAATACATGTTTCCTCTTGCCGCCCAATGGACTGGATTGGTTTTCAATTCCAACTCAATTGGGTATACAATAGCCTACGTCACAGATCGTGTTATTCCTACTAAATTTAACTAGTAAACAGCATTTTCTGCGAGCCTGATTTCTAGCAACAAGTAAAAGCATCAAACGAAGTGTCTTGTTTTTCGTCTCTTAAGCCCTGATAAGTCGCTACTCGCCAGGTTGAAATTGTATTAGTCTAGTTCCTTTGGAAATAATTTAATTGTTGTTTTACCGAAGTTTATGAATTTAGTAAACATATTTAAAACTCAGTTTATTAATTAAACTAAAAGGTAAATGTTATTCCTAGTAAGTGGAAGTAGTTGTGCTTTTTTCATATTATACCCAATTAAGACGACTCAGAATTCTTTTCCTTCTTCGCTATTCTATCTGTATATAACTAAGTTAATCATAAAAAGAACATAAAGATATTTAAATTATTGTTGTCTAAAAATATTAAAAATGCACGCTGAAGGAAATAATAAGAAAAAATTCAGTCTGGAAAATAATAAACTCCAAAAAGTTCCAAAATTATCGTCTGCTTATTTATTTTTTTCATTTGATCTTGTGCTACTTTTTTATTAATGCTAATGTTAGCCTGAATTTTTCATGACACTTACATCTCTTTCTTTGTGATTATAGTGTTGAAGTAAATCGAGTCGATGAAGTTGATTTAGTAGAACGACTCCCATTTTCCCAATGGGTAAAAATGAAGAAAAATTCAACTATCTTAAATTTTTATGTTCTAGCTGGAAGATTCGTTTTATACTAAATACATTATAAAAAAAAAGGATTTGAAAAAAAAAAAAGAAAGATAGAAAATAAATTAAGAATAGATAGTAATCCTATCGAAGTTATTTTTCAATTAAAGCTATCAAATGAAAAGTATATAAATAAATAAATAATAAAATTTAAAGAATTTAACTACTAATCATAATTAATTTTAGTAGTTAATTACGAAATTTAACTACTAAAATCTATGAATAATAAAGATATTTTTACTGTCACAATTTTTTCTCGCAATTGGGTATAATATGAAAAAAACACAACTACTTCGATTTAGTAGGAACAACATATGACGCAATGCTAAACGAATGGAATTTAATTGTTGTTTATTTAGTTATTGTTATTAGTAGTTGTTGTTATTTGTTTTAGTTGTTGTTGTTTATTTAATTGTATTTAGTTTCAATAACTTTTCTTTATAATGCAATAAAATCTGGCGAGCAGCTATTTAAACGATCGAACACTTCGTTTGTTTATTTGTGGCTTGAAGTTAGGCTCGCAGAAAATGCCGTTCATGTGTTAAATTTAGTAGGAACAACACAACCTGTGACGTAGGCTATATTATACCCAATTACAAAACATTGTTTTGCAGTAAAAGGAAAACTTTTGCAATCAAAAGAAAATTATTTTACAACCAAAAAAAAGTACTATCAAAATATAATTATTTTTCTATCAAAAGAAAACTATCTTGCAATGCAAATAGAATAATATTGCCTTTAAAAGATAAGAATCCGCCTTTTTGGTTAAAATACTTAGAATAACGTAACTTTTTTAAGCACTGAAAATCAGCAAACGATAAAAATATACGTTTTCATTTTTATACATTGACGAGAATCGTTTTTAGCGGCAGCTTCGTGAAAACTATCTCATGAATCATTAATGTTTCAGCTTTTTTTAAATTTTTTTTTTTTAACTTGTCCACATTCTTTCATAATAATGACAAATTTTTGTAATGAAGTATTATAAGTGATTTATTAACTTGCCACTAGAGGCTATTTGACACTCTTGAAGTTGTAGTGTGAGAAATCTATCTCTCTAAAATTTTTAGTTCTTTCAGTTTTTTTCTCACATAAATCAGATGTTGGTTGTTTAGTTGATCTTGCAGGTTTTTTTTCGAAATTCTTTTATGAAGGGTTTTTGTTTTTCAAATAATTTGTGATTTTCGTAACAGCTATTCATGACTGTTATGGTTTAATTTTGCATGTGTTTAACCAGCGCTTTCGATGCTAGTTATGAATATGGCAATCAATATGAATGAATGTCGATATGAAAAGTGAATATTGATAAGAATGAAAATGAATATCGAAATGAATAACGATATAAAGAAAAGCTACAGTTTTCTATAAATAAAAAGATTATGATCTTTTTTTTTTTTTCTTTTTAAAAGTTTTTAAATGCTTGAAAAATTACTTCAACACTGCATTGACAAAACTCATAAAAATTTGCAAAAATTTTCAATGAATATTAGTGATTTTTTTAGGTGATGAAATCTCGCTAAATTGGCGATTTGCGAAAGTTTGAACCTTTTTTTCCTCAAAAATTATTAATTCCAAAAATCTATCGTTTTTAATTTTTGAAAAATCTTGTCACATTTTAAAAAACCGTATTACGGCACGATTCTTAAAATTCGTTATTTCATCCATTCATTGCACAAATCGATTAACACTAATCTCTCTTCTGTTTCTTTAAAATATCTACAATTTCAGTCTTAAAGCACTTGATTTCGATTAATTCTCTTAGATATTAGAGATTAACACCTTTAATTGACAAAATTTTAGATTAAAAAGTAGTGATCAGTGGGATAAGAAAGGGAGAGGGGAACGAATATCCCTGAATAATTTTTAAGCTAATGGTCGAATTTTCACGTACTAAGACTCAATATTACTGGCTCGAGGGAGGTGATCTTAAATATTCTAATTAATTTGTACGGACGAAATTTGAAGTTAAGAAGAAATCATACACAAAAAACGTATTTAATAATGATTTTTGACCCACAAAATAGAGGGACTCGATAGTATGGTAAAGATAGCTGTCGAAAGTTTGGACCTCTTCATTTAAATTTTACTGTTTTCGAATATCGCCATTTCTCGAGAATTTTAAGCGAATCGAAAAATATTTCCGCGCAATCATAAAATTCGTTTATCCAAAAATAATTTCATGCAAAAAATTATAATTATTTTTTTTATTATTTTATTTAATAATAAGCGAAAAATTTTTGAATTCCGAGCTATACAAACTTTTACATCATTTTAAAGAATGTAATTTTAAAAGGCAAAATACGAAATTTGAACGAAACCGGTTAAATATTTTCTGAGAAATCGAATTTTAAATGTCTGACTTTTATTTAATATTAATTTCAAATGTCTCACTAATTACCTTTTGCAAAGAAAGGTCTTTGGATAAACGAATTTTATAATTGTGTGCAAAAATGTTTCAATTCGCTTAAGAAATTCAAGAGATAAGCATGATGTAATACGCATGAAGTAAAGTAAACATTAAGCAGGGGTCTGTCCAGACATTTTGTGAAAGGTCCGTTTATCGTGAAATTGTGAAAAAATTACTCACATTCTTTCAACCAAGGTCCGCTTTTATGAATTTGTGCAAATAGGGTCCGTTATTGCAAGAAAAGACTTTTTCAAGGACTTTTTAAATTGTAAATAGATACAAGATTATGCTCGGCACTGTAAAATTATAATAAAAAAATTAAATTTTCAAAAATAAACAGCAATTGCTGCTTCTAAATTAGAGATGCAACATTTGATATTTAGCCTATACTGCTGAACGCAGAATATTCTTTTCGGACGAATAATGGAAGAATCGTCTGCCGAAGACAAAACTTAATTCGTTTACATCCATCTTTCTTGTTTTCTGCCCTGGGAAGGGTTTATTCGATTAACAAAACAATAATGAAGATAAACAAATTTGTAAAGGGTCCAATTAAAAGAAAAATCATTTTGTGAAGGGTCCGTTTTTATGAAAAGATATTTTGTGAAGGGTCCGTTAGCGGACCCAAATTTCTTCTAAACAGACCCCTGCATTAAGGAGTACAAACTTTCGACCACTCTCCTAAGTAAACTATTGGGACCGTGTTACCAACATTGCAGCCACTTCCTATGTTTTGGGATTCAAGAATCATAATCTGTTGGGAAAAAAAGGCATGTTTATTTAAAAAAAAAAAAGAGTGCTCTTTAATATCTGATTTTGTCACTAAAAATATAGTTTGTTCTAACCAATTAGCATCTCATTGAGTCCTACTAAAACGTGAAAATATAGTCATTAGATTAAAAAGTTATTCACGTGATATTTTTTTCCTGCTATTTAAAAAAAAAAAAAAAAAAAAAAAAAAAAAAAAAAAAAAAAAACCTAAAATGTAAAGTAGAGCGAAGAAAACAAATAGATTTAGAATCTTCTTCATTTTTCTTGATCCGTTCCGTGAAAGATTCCACCTGATCTTCTCTTGGAAATCTACATTACATAGTATTCATTCTTGTAAGATTTTCATTTCGTAAGAAATTTTTTTTCTTTCTCTCACTCTAATATGCATCTCTGCAACATCAGTCTTTTACTTAAAACCATTTTTCATCGAACTTCTGCTAGAAAAGTAGAATTTCGAAAAGTTCGAATGGAAAATTCTTCTTCTTTTTATTTTGTTTCACGTGCAATTTGAGTCCCTTTTTCCTTTTCATATTTATCACGCATCCATGCTGTTGGAAGTTTGCAGGATTACTGTACACAGGAGGAAAGAAAAACTGGAAACATTTCCTGGATGGAAAAAAAAACGGAGAATTGATGTCGGAATAGAGGTTATTTGACCGAAAAAAGGACAAGGGGACGGAGAGAGAGAGAAAAAAAGGAAAATGGTATTTCTCATCATGCAGCAATTACGATAACTTCGTGACTACAATGTTGTGTCACGTTGTATTTTCATTGGTTGCTTCGCTGCTTTATTCTCTGTCACGTGATGGAAAGTTGGCACAGCTGAGATTTCTTAACTTTCTGATTTAAAAAAAAAGAAGAAAAAAAATTATAGCAAATAAAGTTATAAAGAAACGGAACGTGATGCCATTTTTTTCAATGTTAAATTTTTTTAATTTAATTCTGTCATTGTTGCAGAATGTTCGGTTTGTTTTTAGATCGGTAGAAATTAAAGGTATTTAGTCACTGGTCCAAAAAGATATTGCACCTATACACTAATCCGTTATCTTACACATTTTTACGAATCTGTTTACGTACGTTTATTAGTTTTTTTTCTTCCGTTTAGTTAAGTTTTGATTAGCTTTAGTTAAAGTCAATTTAAATGAAAGAATTCAATGCAGAGAGTGTGTTATGTAAACAATTTTAATGAAACATGCTATTTTGTCTCAATGAAACAGGCGAGAACACGAAACTGAAGGTCAAAACACCAACTAACATCAGAATGCTGGTTAATTACTGATAATTATTGTTTAGTAGTCCGAGTCAAATTTTAGTGATCCCTGATCAACGGAAATTTCGGTTATTTCCAGCCCTACTTTTTTATGTTAGTAAGCTGTATTATTTATAGTTTAAATTCTAAATATTTGAGGTACTCGTAATTATGATCAATAAGAGGCGCCCCATCGAACTTTACGGTCGACTTGGAGGATACTAAAGAAGAAATCTAAACATGTATTTATAAGTAAACTATTGCTGGACATGGTGTATGTGTATTTTTTTTAACGTCATGCATTACAATGTTAACCCATTTATTTATACACGAAAGTAAACAAGTGCAAAATGGTTTCAGTCACATGAAAACAATAAAGCTGTATAGAGTATCACCTCATCATTAAGATTTTACATAGAATCATATAGTGCTTATAATAATTTGGCCCAGTGACTGTATAATTATATGCGAAAGATAGCGCCATACAGTAAATATCCATCACCAGTTTATTTGCGAAAATTAAATGAAAAAGATAGAAAGAATATTTAGAATTTTTCCTCATCATTCCTTCGCTCTGTTGAGAGATGAATAAGCCTTTTAAGATCCTATATTATTATTATAAGAATAAATTAATCTGTATTTCGAAGTTAATTTTTTGTTTTTACCTGCATCTCGATAATTACCTTCCATTTTATAAAAAAAAATAATGACTTCTGTTTTTTAGCATCATTGAAAGATCAAAACCGACATTCAGTTAAAACAACTATGATGTCATTTTTTTCGAAAGAAACTCTTATAGTATGTGTTGTGTTGATTAATTAATTTACCTCAAAAATCATTTAACCTTTTCCCGATACAGGAAACTACAATCCCTGTTACAGCATTGTTCCGGAGCACGTCGGAAAAAAGAAACACCCCTCGCCTATCCCGACATCCTTTGCGTGTTGAAAAGAAAAACGGACGTCTCTCACCTCGTTGAAAACTCAATTTATCACGGAAAATTTTGTGGGTACATACAAAACGTTGCATTTTCTCTTCTCCGCAGTCTATCCCGTTTTTTCCCCCCCGGATTCTACTCTCCCCTTTACCTCGTCCACCCCCTCTATCCGTTTCTGAAGAGTTCCTGAAGATGAAAATGCCGTTCTCGCTCACTCATTCAAATCTCATCATGAATCCAGTTCACGACACACAAAATTCCTTTTTTTTTTTTTTTTTTTCGAACAAAATAGAGTAGGGAAGATGGGGGAAAAAGATCGATAATCGTAATCGTATCGAAGTTTTGGATAGAGAAAGCAAATCACGTTTGCAAAAGATGGAAGGCTTAAAAAAAATATTTCTAGTTTTTTTTTTGTTCTTTGTTCTTAATTTAAATTATTTTTAGTGTCTGTGCAGCTGCGCCGTGTCTGTTTTGCGAATGCATGCTTTGAACGTTGTGTTTTTATGGAGTTGGGGTCTGAATCTACCCTTTTCTGTAATTCGTTCCTTCTAGCCTTTATTACATTTATGCAATGTATATATTGAAAAAGAAAATTGCGCGATATAAATTTGATTAAAAGCTAAGTTTGCAATAATTTTCTCCCCGAAAAGAGAAGGTTCGATTGAATTTGTGGAGACATTAAAAATTCTGCATGCTACTCCAGTTCTATGTGAATTCGATTTTTTTTCCAGAAAAAAAAAATAATAATAACAGAAAAAATCCATGTCTGAGAAATGTGTGCATAGTTTGATACAGGGCTTGTGCTGAGTACTTTAAATTCTTAGCCTGTAAATTAGCCAAATATTAAAAGCATTAGCCAAATTTCAAAATTTTTAGCGAAAGGCAAAAAAACTTGATTTTATTGCACTTAAGTAGAACCAATAATGCTTTTTTTTTTTAAGTTGGCTGTTTGCTATTTTTAAAAAAAGAAGCGTGGTACGTGTATTCTTTTTAATAAAAAAAAACGCGATTTTTCTTTGGCTCGTTACTAAACCTGTAATAGGTTTCTGTCTACTACTATTATTACTTCGTCTACTAGTACTAAATAAATAGAAAAAATAAATAAAAACATATCAAAAATGATTCATAACTTTGAGATATTTTTGAAATTACTTTTATTTCATTTACTCCTCTTAAAAACGTATTATTTCTTGCAGATGTAGCAATTTAATTTCGCTGCAAAGGCGTATAAAAGTTTATTTAATATTTTTAAATTTCGTTCAAGACGTGTATCGTTTAATATCAATCAAAATCCAGGAATTAATTACTTGCAGAATTATGTCAAATGTAAGCTGAGGTGAATGCAGAAAATAATTAAATTCAGAAGAATTAATCGTCAAATATTAATTATAGTAATCAGGGGTCTGTTTAGAAGAAATTTGGGTCCGTTAGCGGACCCTTCACAAAATAACTTTTCAGAAAAACGGACCCTTCACAATAATTTATCTTTTAATCGGACCCTTCACAAATTTGTTTATCTTCATTATTGTTTTGTTAATGGAATAACCTTTCCCGGGGGGGGGATGAAAAACTGTTCGAGACAAACTAAGTTTCCCTAAGTTTAAATTCCAAATGTAGTATTCTAAGAAAATATTTCTACTTATACAAACATCGTGTGCGCATTCTTATTAATATTAAATAAAAAAAAAAAAATTTGTAAATAAATGCTTGATCAATTTATATTTATTCATAAAATTAATTAATAGAATATTATGTAAATAAAAATTTATTTCTGGAAATTTTTTAAATAAAATATTATAAATTTAAGGATTGTTCATGTTTACTTAATGCTTAACACATTAAAAGTGATACATTACTAAGTTGTGTTACTTAAAATATATCAATTGAAATTATTAAAAGTATGAGTAATTTTGTTTCCATTATTCGTCCGAAATGAATATTCTGTGTTGAACAGTATAGGCTAAATACCAAATAAGCATCTCTAATTTAGTAGAAGTAATCGTTGAGCAGAATCTTGTATCTATTTACAATTTAAAATCTTCTTGAAAAGGTTTTCAGCAATTTTTGCATTAACATGACACTATTTCTACAAATTCACAAAAGCAGGATCCTGGTTGAAAGAATGTGATTTAACGCTTATTTTATATTTACAAATTATAAATAGTTTTTTCGCAATTTTGCAAAAACAGGACCTTTCACAAAATGTCTGGACCTTGGCGATAATTGGTAATAATTCAGACATTTCATAACACCCTTTTAATAAATAAATTATTTATTCAATGTTATATTATTTGTTAGCATTACGTGTTTTTCTTATGTATTATATCTTAAACTTCTTTTCGATTTAATATTCGTATTTTTTAGAAAAGTTTTACCATAGTTTTTTTTAGCAATTTTACCGTTGTAAGAAGCACCAGAATTTCAAAATTATTTTAGAGCTTAAATCTTTTCACTATGATTAAGGAAAAAAATCTTTTCTATTTATTTCATATTTTGGACCAGAGAGTTTCTGCTGACATAAAGAATATTTTTAGAGTTCTGTGGTTTCATAACAAGTTTTTCGTTCCTTTCTTATTTTATTCCACAAGACCTAAAATAATCCCACCGTGGCCGTGTAATTGAAAAATAGAAATAAAAATCAGTCCTCCAAATCTAAGGAAGCTCTGGGTATTTATAACAACAGCGGTTCTTTTGTACCCTAGAATTATAATCTGGGAAGCAATTTCATGGGGAATTTGATTCCTCAATTTGGAGACACGAAAAAGATGAAAAATAAAATATCGTCTGCAAACACAATGAGTCATTCAATATTCCAGAAATTTATCGTTTTCTTTCTTTTTTGGCAACAGTAAAATTGAGGCTGTTTTGTCTTGGCCAGTAAAAATTTTTTAAAAGAAAAAAGAGCGAATGTAAAATGATCTCTAAAAAATTAACGTTTATTTAGTTTGGTTTTAGAATTTTAAGAATGGCTCTCTCTTTTTGAATCAAAAAGTTAAAATTATAATTAAAAATAAATAATAAGAATGAAAGATAATTCTAATGTCGTTCGTCCACCCATTATGAGGTTTTTGCCCCCAAAAAACAATTGTCGAAATTTTCATCTTAATTATTTGAAAAATGTCCTTCATTATACTGTAAGTCTCAATTTTTAAAAGTTTATGCATTTAATTTTTTTTTTCTTTCACCATGAATGTGAAAAATAATATTTAAAATAATTAAGGTATTCTTAGAAAATAGACATATATTTGATTTAAGATTTCACTAATATAAATAGACTATAATAGACGATTCTTCCATTATTCGTCCGAAATTAATATACTGCGTTCAGCAGTATAGGCTAAATACCAAATACTTGTATGTTGCATCTCTAATTTAGAAGCAGCAATTGTTGTTTATTTTTTAAAATTTAATTTTTTTAATTATAATTGTACAGTGTTGAGCATAATCTTGTATGTCTTTACAATTTAAAAACTCCTTGAAAAAGTTTTTTTTTTGCAATAACGGAAAATCGGACCTTGGTTGAAAGAATGTGAGTAATTTTTTCACAATTTCACGAAAAACGGACCTTTCACAAAATGTCTGGACAGACCCCTGCATCCTTTATTAATAGTACAATATAAAACTTATCATTAAACTGTTAACTGATTTTAAATCTGATAAGTAAATTTTTTTAGATATTTTTGTCAAAAAACAGTAAACATATGCAAGGTATTTTTGCTTTTATGTGCTGTTAAGTATTAGTTTTATTTATTTATTTTTTTTTTGGCAATACGTTTATGTTTTTTTTTCTCTCTTTTTTTTTTTTTTTTTTTTTTTTTTTTTTTTTTAAAGAATGGAATTGAAAAATGACATTAAGTTGCGCTTATTTTTTAAGCATACTAAAAGTTTTAAGTGTTTTTTCTTTTTCTCTTTTTAAAAAAATATTTTTTGAGTAGATGGTATCAAGCTTTAAAAGATATTTAGAAAATCTGTAATTAAACTATTTTGCATACTTTGTAAATATTTCAATGAAAGTTTATATTATTATGTAATTTGTGATAAATTCACTTGTTTTTTAAGAAAAAGACAAAAACTTTTTTAAAAATGTTTTTCATTGAAGAAGTTTTAATTATCTGAATAAGTTAGACTTTAATAATGAATTATTTTATTTAACTTCATTTTAATTCTTTAATGCTAAAGTAATATGCATAAAAAATCCCTATTTCATTTGAAATAATTTCCTTTTATTTTCCTTAATTTTTCTAATTTTAAAGCATAGATCTCTTTTCATTTAAAAAAGCTTTTATTGTTTTATTTAATTTTGAAAGCTTGAGCACCACCCTTTCTAGAATATTAATTTCGAACACGATCACGCAAGTTTTTTTTATTAAAGAAGAATTTGTAAGAAGAACTCATATTAAAAAGAGCTTTGTGGAAGAACATATAAAAAGAGCTTTGTGGAAGAACTCATATTAAGGGAGAGTTTTGTGGAAAAACTCGCATTAAAGAAGAGATTAATGGAAGAATAGAGTAAAGAAGAGCTTAGTGGAACTGGAAGAACACGTTAAAGTTGAATTTAGTAATATGTTAAATAGTTTAACGGAAAAAGATATTAAACTATATTTCAAACACTCAAATGTTCAGTCTGAAGAAAAACACGCTATTGAAAGTTAATTTATTTTGACGAGTGTATCAAATACGGTGGATTGCGATTGAAAAAGCATTTATGTTAACAGCCATTTTGTTATTTTGAAGATAAGGTTTTTTTCCCGCTTTAAATTCTCAAAAATGTCCCATCGCCATCTCGCCAAATGCGATAAAATCGTAAATTTTGCGAATAAAATTGTGTTTTGGCTAATGATTTTTTCCCACCGGATAGAAAAAAAAAATATTTAACTATTCAACTCGATCCTTAAGATAACGTCTAAATGAATTCTTCCTAACAAATCAGTATTTTATATTCGATTACAGTAATTTTCGTTAGATGCGCCGCTCGTATTAACCAATTGGAATGGGGTCCAAATAATATAAGCCGGAAACAAACGACAGTAAAATAGTTTTATATGGGGGGGGAAAAATTATCATAAAAAATTGTTACGATTTGCATTTGGCGAATACTTGGCTAATTTACTGTCTAATACTAATTTAAAATCCTTCGCGCGGACTTAGTGTCCGATAACATATTCTTCCACTAAGTTTTTTAACGTGTATTGCAGTGAGCTTTTAAGTGGTTCAGCTTCCTCTTTGCCTAGTACTATTTAAATTTTGTACCTACTTTGTAAATTGGCACTTAAACATGCTATTTTTATAGCTCGGTATCGTGTTTCATGCGGAATTCTTGTTAAAGCGGCCGATTCGATCTCTCGCTCATAATCTTGACGGCGAAAGTAATTACATTGGCTTTTAAACTAAATCCTTTTTTAGATGCATTGCTCGTTTTGTATATGTGGTGGGGGGGGTGGGCTATTTAATTCCCATCGCATAAGAGAACTTGTTCGAGCGACTGTGTTAGAACCGCTTGGTTGGTCACCTGAACATTTCCGGCGATTTTCGGCAAGACCATCCTTTATCTATTCCTTTTTTTTTATCTGTTTTATAATCTATTATTCTATTTTGTTCTTCCGTTAGTGCGATATTAGTGAATGCTTTTATCATCTTTCTTTTTCGCGGCGTCTGTTTTCATCCTCCCTTGTTACAGGGTCAGTGGGTCTTTAAGGCGTGGTCTACTTTAAATATCAACATTGTTGTTTTTTGGCTTGTTTAAAATTGATAATAATAATCTAATCATAAATAAAAATCTAATGACGGTGTCCATTGTTGACGGTGCATTATTATTGGCCGGAAAATCACATGATAAGTTCCAGTTTTCCCACATTAACTTTCTGATTGGTTTGGTTGTCATCAGCATGAAATTGACATAAGTCCTAAAGTTGCTATTTTCCTATAAATATTTTGGTGTTTCCCTAATTTAAAGGTTAAAATTACCTCAATACATGATTTATATCCACAAATAGATCTTAATAGTATAAGGGAAATATTTGGAAGTGGGATGTAGTGGCGCAAGTCTTCTTTTTAGTACTTTTAAGTTTAATTGAATAATTTCAACTATTTTATGCCAAGAAACAGCTATTAATGCGAAGCAATCATCGAGATTGGTGATCTTCAGCGAACAGGGCGCTTAGCTCCCTAATAATAATATTGTTTTTCATACAATTTGTGACTGTTTAGAAATTCGATTTTCTAAAAATATACTGCTACGCGATCTGTTACGAGGTACATAAGTTGATTTTCGTTTTCTTGATTTTTTTTGGTACTAAACATTTTTTAATGATATAGTATTATTCGGCAGATCTTTAGAAGCAGAGCATCTTTAGAAAAAAAAAACGGAAAACAAAGGGGTCGCTTAATTAGATGAGAAGAAATAGCGCTTAATAATTTTTTGAACTACTGTGAAATTTTCCTCAAATTCCTAAAGCAATTTTAAAAAAAAACCCTACAAATTGTGGTCCTGAATCGGTAATTAAAAATTAGACATTCGTTAATATTTAGATTTTTTTAAAAATTTAATTTTATTCCAGTTTAAACTCATGAAAACCAATTTGGATGATTCTTATAACGAAAATTGTGCGAAAACCATGATATTTATGAAAAATTTAAAAACAGACGAACGTATACTATTTAACTATATTGCAAAACTGAATTGGTATAATTTGGTAAATTAAAAAAGAATCTAAATTACCGCACGTTTTATATCTCAAGTTGTGTTTGGATGACGGCCTTGTTACTTTGCATGTATCGAAAATTCGTTTCGTGAAAATTCGTTTGTGAAAATTAAATGCGGGGGATTAAAAGCATATTTAGAGGTTTAGTTGAGGGCAGAAAAGTCTTTTAAAAATAGCACAATCGCCCCTAAAACTGGGGTCAATTAGCGATGGCATTAGCCAGCCATCAAAATACATATGAAAGTTTTTCGTGGTATGATGTTACGCCAGTATAAATGTACTAACCAAATTTTTTGTCCTTTTAATTCTGTTTGTTTTTGAGCCATATAGTAAGGATTAATAGTAAGCACTTTTTAACAAATTTGTTCTTTTAACTTTAAAACTCTACACTTTTCACGACAGTGATTTAAATGCTAGGAAATTATCGAATATTTGTAATTTAAGTGATCAATGTTTTTTTTGAAATTTTTTTTTTATATCCTCCGAGAAATAAAGAAAAGTGCGACAAACAAAAAACGGGCCACCCTGGATAACTTTTGATCTCATGATCGTATCTTCACGTTCTTCTTAATGGTTTCATAGGGGTGACTTCAAATATACTAATTAGTTAATGCAGACGATATTTTAAGTTACGAAATCCGACACAAAAAGTGAGACATTTAATATGAATTTAAAGGTCAGATATTTAAAATTCGATTTTTTAGGAACCACTCGACCCATTTCACACCGATTTGTCCGAGCATCGGACGTAGATCTTATTAACGCTTGGCCACAGAGGCCGTCTCATTGTGTACGTTGACGGGTCTGCGAAAGATAGATATGCACCAATCGGATTCAAAAAAAAATTTGCGTTTGAACTTTGCTTCGTTATTTAACTAACGTTAAAATTAGTTGCCAGGAATCGCTATAAACTACTTTTTTTTTTTGTATCGCACTACACTACAAACTACGGAAAAAAGTAGCGACTGCAGTAGTTTCGCTACTTCCGACCACTTCTTTTAACCCAGCATGATAACTACTGACAGGGTTGCTAAAAAAGTGGAAAATGTTGAGATAATATTCGTTTGGATGGAGAGAGAAAAAATACCCCACCCGGATTAGTTTAGAACATAGTCCTAAGACGCTGTTTTCACTTTTAATCACAGCTGGCATATTATTTTTGGCGACCTTCTTTGTTTATTTTCTGTAAACTTTGCGGGAGAGCTTATTCCTTCGCATTTAATATACGAGATGCGGTGTTTTTTCTTTGCTCTTTTCATCTTGATGAAGTCTTCTGATGTTTAATAGTCTTCTTTTTTCTGGAAAGTACACGCGAGAGATTGTTTAAGGAAATGAAATTTTATCTATTTTTCTCATCTGTCTGTCATTTTAGATGAATAATCTTGAATATTTGGATTATTTGTTTTTTTAAATGCATACATCATCGACATTTATTGTGACGTCTTTCGATTTGCATTTAATTGCTATAAACTGATAAAAGTTCATGGATAAGCGTTACAATCAATATAAATATCTATATTACTTTGTTTATATTCTTGGTCTTTTGGTCATAAATGTGTCTTCAAGATCTTCGTTTTGCGGTTGAATATTCAAAATTATTGCTAACCTAGGGAAATTTATCAATCTGGAAAATTTAGAGAGTTAATTTAAAACAACCACAAAATCAGGGAAATGAATTAATTTTGATTTGAGGTACCTATAAAGTTCAATATATTCTTTAAAAAAAATGACTTAACAAATTTTTGGAAGAAAAAAAAAAGGTTTATTTGGTTTCTAATAGAAAAATAGCAAGTATATGAGTTATTTTATATCTTACATATAACTTAGGCATAATTAAAGAGGTATGCCTTAGTCTTGTCACTTTTAAGATTTTGGTCGGTTACGCGTTTCACTAACTTTCTCGACAAATTTAATCGTTATAATTTTATCTAAAACTATCAGCTATTCATATTTTCAGTGCAGCATAGTTACTACTTTCTTTAACAACTGTCGTTGTTGTTAATTTATATTTCAAACTATTAGATATATAAATTGCAGCACAGTTGCTTACAGTATCAAAAGTACAAGACGGCAAGGGCAAATTGAAATTGCGATGGTACAACTGCATACAGTATAAACAAAAGCAACACGACGAAGATAAATTGCATCGTGGCCTTATATTTTATACAAACGCTTTCAACAACTATTCACTGTTGCTAATTTATTTTTTAAATCATCAAGTATGCAGTACATATACAGTGTATTTTAATCCATCTAAACCATCAAATTTATGAGATGCAGTACAAACAAAAGCAACACAAGATGACGAAGTCAAATTAAAGCTTCGTGGCCTTATATTTTATACAGACGCCCTCAACAACTATCATTGTTGCTAATTTATCTTTTAAACTCGCAAATATACCTAATACAGTGCTTCTACATTCAATATAAATAAAAACAGTACAAGGTTAAAAACAAGTAATGCCGCAATCCTTCCAGAATTCGCCAAAATACCATTTCTCAGTAAACACACTACTATTTACGTGTGATTGACCGTATTAATTCAAAAAGCTAAAAAGAAAAACACCTTCTCAATCTCACTTTCCGGAGAATCATTTGCATTTGCTTCTTTGTGTGATTTTTCTTTTCTTTCTTTTTTTTTTATTTCATTCCCACCTAATCATTTTACCGGTAAACAGTCGCTCTGCATAATACCCATCAGTTCCACGCACTGTTGAATCGGGAGGAGGACGTGTGTTGTTCATCTCTCCTTTATCGTCTCGCCTATGTCTGGAAATAACAGACACTTGACCGGTCAAACGCCGTACATTTCTCCGTTCCTTCTCCGCACCAAAATCTACTTTCTCCCGCTGCTTTCATTCTGAGAGAACTCATTTCTTCAAACGGTATTGCCAGTTTTGAAAAAGGATTATGTGACGCTGAAATCGTTTGCACTTTTTTTTAAGAAATTGTAAAAATTCTTCAACGCAACTTTGGCGAACTTATAAACGTGATGTTACAAGTAATTTTATGCTTTACATAATTTATTGAAATTAATTGCTATTTGTGTAATAAAGCAATATGCAATTAAACATTTTATCCCAACTATGTGTACCGATGTCGGATATTGTATGAATATTTTCTGTAAAAGAAATTTATTTTTACTTAGTCCATGTGAAGTTGGATCGTTTGTTGTTAAGGAGATGAAGAAATAATTATTCATTTCAGCGAAGTTAAGAAGTTTAATTTTGCTTGGTTTATTCGAATATTATTTTAAAATTATATTGTTTTTTTTTTTCTCCCTCAAATAAATTGCTTTTTTGTGTAACGAAACGGCAGTTAAAATTCTTTACCAGATTGCATATTTTTGAAATCAGAACCAAAGTCGTTTTCTTTTAAGAGAATTGTACCAAAGAACTATTTTATAATTTTAAACTTAGATTCTTGTTTTCAATATGAAAACGCGAAATAAATACTCAGTATTTATTTCATTTATTAGTTTTTTGGACATTGATTTATAAAGTACTATTTTGTTGTGATTAGAGCTTATCTGTCTTTTAGACACCGAAAATATGATTCGAAGTCACTGCTAACAATTTTAAAACGATTTTTTACTCATATCAAGCATTTTTAAAAATTTTAATTAAAATAATTTTAAATATAGGATATTTTTTAGAATGACGGAACAATTTAAAGACTTAATATTAAGCAATCGGTTGCTTAAATTTAGAAAGGTGCTTTGTCCTTTCTTTGTTTTAGATTACCATCATTTCTGTGATGCAATGATTATTTCGCAAGTGTATATGTTATTTATTCTCACGTGAATGAATTCTGGATACAATGAACTAGCTGACTAATAGTATGCGTCGCATCGTTAGTGAAGAATAAATACGTCACAGAAACAATTAGTAACAATATGTCGAAATCGAAAAACCTAGAAGATCAGGCATATTCTATTCTGTTAGTGGTGTATATTTTTTTGATGAATTAGGAACTTTTAATCTTTCTTATTAAAGTAAGATTCTTTGATTTTCTGTACTTGAACTGTTAATAATGAGTAGTGAGTTAAGGTTATTTATTTATTTATTTTTTTTGGTCAAAAGCGCTGGAATAATATATTTTGTAAATGATACTAATATAACTTTTTTATTAAGTGGTTATCTAAAATTCGTTTTAATTAACTAAAAAATATTTTACACTTTATCTTTAAAGTACCAAATTAATCTCTGATAATTAATTGCTTAAATTTTACTTTGTTTGAAATTAGTCTGGCGTATTTAATTATTTATAAATTAAATTCTTTTTGAAAATCTGGAGTTTTTTTAAATTTAAAATTTCTATGTTATTTGATAATGTGTACTTCATAAGTTAAAATCAGTTTGTTGTGCTGACTTATTTATGCACTAAATTTGAGTTTTTGTTTTGCTGACTTGTTTATACACTAAATTCGAGTTTTGAATATGAATACAAGAGTGATCCACTAATAAATGTTTTTTTGTTTCCAGTGTGGTGATAACGAGTAGCGGTGAATCCTGTCAATCAAGCAGCTCGGCCAGCGACATTGCCAGTGAGCCAAGCTCACCGTCGCGGCCCATCACTCCACAATCCATGCCTCCAGTGCCTACCCAACACTGCCCATATGAGTGCCTACGAGCGGACAGTGAGGACAGCGGCCTGGGGCCTAGTCCTGCCAAGTCCTTGGTCAACCCTACCTCTCCAGAGGGATCGATATCTCCCATCCAGTTCGGTCGGTGTGAAGATGAAGAAGAGGATGACCGCTCCGATTCCTTGCTGGACCTTAGTCCTAGGACCGATAATAGTTACGAGTCCGAAGAGAAAGGCTATGTGTCGAACTCGCCCGAAGCGGCTCTCCACGAGGATGACCACTTCGAACACTTCTGCCTTCCCCTCGCAGGAAAACCAGCCATTCCACAAAGTCCTAAACTGCCAAACGGCTCTAGTTTTCAGTTCCTGTTATCATCGTCGAACAATTGTGTAAATAGTAATAATCAAACCAGGACTGATGGTTTCTGTGTCCTCAATTGCCACGAAGAGGTCACCCCTCCTCAGTTCCCTTCAATCGAAGTGGATGACCACTCAGTGGACAATGACAACAATACTTCCTCGTTCTTCGGCGAGCAGGCTTGCCGGGATGAGGATTCTTTCCAGATGCCTTTCACCAAAGCCGAATGCATCAAGAGCAACAACGGGTTAAACTTGACCGAAGAGGACCACCATTTTGTACAGAAGGCTCACCTAAATCCTAAAGTGGTCCTCATCAGGTCGGACTTCAGTGGCTATACTGAAGAAAGTAACAGTCACAGTGAGGACAACAGTCGCAGTGTTTGCCATGAACTGAATAGTGACTGTACGTCCTCGAACTGTAGTCAGGTGGGGAGTGTTGACCAACAGAGTGTGTCTGGGGCGAGCCCAGTGGACGATGGGGAGTGTAAATGGTTGAACTGTACATGGTCCTCCGCGGATGCCAACACTGCCATAGACATTTTAGACCATATTCGCGAGTGCCATGTGCAGAATCAGTTGGAGGAAAATAATACTTTTACTTGTTTGTGGATTGGATGCAAGGCAAGTATTTTATCCATTTAATTCACTTTACAGGGTCAGCTCCATACTTTGTATATTTTTAATGTTTTCAAAAGAGCTTACAGTGGTTGTAAATATTTAATTGACAGTCTCTTCCAAAAGAATAGCTGTAGCGATTGATGTTGAAAATATTTAGCTGTGTTGTTCTGTTACAATTAAAAGGAAGTAATTCCTTGACAACAGGCCTTCCTATTATTTTCTGAATATAGGAATACTGACCTTTTTTTTTTCTATTCATTCGAACCAAACCATTTCAGTACACTCTAGTATTTTTTTTTCTTTTTTAAATTTAAATATTAATTCCGTAAGTCATTTTCAGTAACATTTAAGAGGATTTCAGAAAATCAACTTCCAAATATCCACATACCTGAAAAACTTTGATTTTAATATAGGATCGTCATAAAGCTGTTTATAGATGTTTCTTCATTGGAATTATATTTTACAGAGTAAATACATGTTTCATGTTTGTAATCCATAGCTGCCAACTCTACTGGATTTTGCCAGTTTCTCTTGGTCTACTGGTTTAATTAAAATTCTTCTAGTTTTTGTACATTTTAGAAAATTCTCTAAAATTGAGTAAGTTTCCTAAAGAATTCTCTATGTAAATGTAATTTTTGTACAGATTATTACTTGCTAGAATATTGCAATAAGTATTACTAATACATAATGAAGCAAATCTCATTTATAGAAATCAGTTCAAAACTTTTTTGATCTAAAATGTTCAGTTTATTTTTATTCAGAACTCACTTTTTAAATTAATTGAAAAAAATCTTTTAACTATCTTTGATGAATTAAATGCCCATTAATATTCGAAGTTATGAGTAAACACAATACATAACATTTCAAGTATGTTTATTGTCAATCATAACTGGAAAATATTGTAATTTTTCTATTTTGATATTTTGAAAAAAAAATCCCTAGAATTCCCCTATGTATAAAATATTCAGTACATAATGCAACAATTATCATGAAATTTATATTATTTCGTGAAATCTACTGGATTTTTTCCTATCCCTGTTGGCAGCTATGGTAATCGAATATAACATGTAACGACCATATTATTAAGAAGAAACTTGGTTGTAGTACAGTTGGACTTCTATTTAACGAACTTCCATTTTGCGAATTTCTCTATTTTGCTATTTTTTTTTGAGGAACCAAGAACGTTTTAGCAATTTCTTCGTAAAATAATTTCCAAATAGCGAAGCGAATTTTCTACTTAACGAAGTTTTTTTTGAAATCCACTTTCCCTATTTCCCATATTTCAGAAAATTTTAGACTTGTTAACTCATTTTATGGAGGAAATGACCTTGAGTTGATTTTCGAATCCAAACTTGTAAAGAAAGCAGTAAACTCCCTTTTCGTTTGCATTTCAAACGAAAAACTCAGACAAAATTAAGGGATTTTATCAGTATTAATTAAAATTAAGAACACACGTGGTAATGTATGTTTAAAATTAGTTTCATAAAAAATGCAGCTATAATTTATACAGAAATTTGGCTTTTTTAGTGAAAAATGTATGTAGCACTATAGTATAGCACAGTGGTCGGCAAAGTGCGGCTCCAGAGCCGCATGTGGCTCTTTGGCTCCTGAAGTGCGGCTCTGGCACAAATATCCACGGAAGGGGCAATAATATTTTCATTTAAAAAAAAAACTTGGTAAGAAAAAAATCACATCTTATTTTGATAAATTAAAATTCTTCTATAAATCGAGAACATGTATAATGTTTTGTTTAAGTTAAAAGATCGATAGGTAATTAAAATTTTATATTGTTGTAAAAATAAGTAACGGACATCGAGTTTAATTTTATTAGTTTTCGTAAACGTAAACACAAATCATGTACCAACTACCGGCTGAAATTTTTCGTATGTTTTCGGTGTACTCCGGTGTGATTCAAAGGTACCACAAGCATGCGCGCCCATATTTTTTCTAAAGTTAAAGTAGTGAAGGTACATATTGGCATCACAGACAAGCAGTTGCAGTGTGAACAGTTTTGTTTTATCTACCGTTGTCCTGTCTTATTAAAAAGTTTTTGATTTTGAAAGGGACACGTTGTTTCACTTTCCGAGCCTGCTGAAGCATCGCCAAGAAAATAATTCCTCTATTGATAAACACCATTTTAAAACAATAATTTTAAATATGAGGGGGGAAGCATTTCTCAGCAGGTTTCAGGAATTTAAAAACAGCAGAGTAACTTTAGCATTTGTCAAAAATCCTCTTAATGCTGCGATAACCGAGTTGAAATTTTCTCCTTTTGAAATTGACATTGGTAGCTCTGAAATACAATTGCTGGATTTAATAAACAAGGAGATATGGCCCTCTAAATTCGAACGTCTTTGCGTTGAATTGGAAATATTGGAGAAGAAAAAATCACATCTTAGTTCACAACACAAGTGGTCTGTTTTGAATGACCTGGAGAAGGAAGACATGATCATTTTCAACGCTTGGAATAGAATACCTGACTCTTACGATCAGGTGAAAAAGCTCGCGTTTGCTGTTCTTTCCCTTTTTGATTCTACATAGGTATATATGCGAACAATCTTTTTCAAGCATGAACATTATCAAGAGTGAACTAAGAAGTCGTCTTATTGATGAGAACTTGGAATCATGCCTAAAATAAAAACAAGAATATGCAAACCTGACTTACTCAAACTTTCCAAGGAGATGCAAGCGCATTGCTCGCATTAATAAATGTTTATTAAGTATGAAATTTAGTTTTATTTAGTGCAATGAAAGTTTACTAAACAAGCAAATTTGGCTCCCAATTTTTTTTTAAATTTTTGTAATGTTCATATTTGGCTCTTTGTCTAATAAGTTTGCCGACCACTGGTATAGCACAATGTTTTGCTTTACGGACTTGTGTCTAAAATGGATTGGATACAGATTTCTTTTAAGGTAAAAACTGAAGAAAAAAAATCGTAGATACTAGTTAACAAGATGAAGGTACATCAATTGCTAGTTTAATTATGTCTAGAATTTAGAAATTTAAAACCTGTTTTGTGTTGTTTAAGTATTTCAAAAGGTGATTTTCTATTTAACGAATTTTCCATATAACGAACTTTTTTATCGGGATTTAGCGACTTCGTTAAATGGAGATCCGACTGTATTTGATATTTATTACTATTTAAAAGCATGGACGTCGTTTACGGATGGGGGCGAGTTAAAAACAAGAAAGAGATAAAAATAATTTTTTTGCTGCTCACTTTTAAGAATTTTTTATTCTTATGTGTGAAATTTAGAAAACTATTGTGGCTTTGTCATTTAATTTTATCTCCCTCAAAAATCGGCTCCCTATGACGTCCAAATTGAAAGGAAAATAAATAAATAAATAAAACTCTTTTGAAACACTTTTTAAATACTATTATTGATGTCAAAAGTTGTTGTCTGCAAAATAAAAATGTTAATTCTCAAATCGACTATTTGTCGGTCGATTCTGTCTGAAGGGGGGAAAAAGAGGTTATATTTCTGTCGTAGACAATTTTTTTCTTTATGTGAAATTGTAATAAATATGTATTTTATAATATCGCGTGATATAACTTTAACTCGTCGCCAATGAAATCCGATAATTTCGAGTTTCATCGAATTTTCTTAGGATAATAAATAATGATAAACCATTAATTATTTTTTACGATGGTTGGAGAACTTATTTAAACAAACCATCCATAACTTTTAAGAGAAAGTAAGGAGGAACTTTTGTAAGATTAACTTTTGTTTTAGGAGAAACTTTTGCAAGAGAGACTTTTAGGAAACCAAACGGATCGAATTGACGCAATAATGAAAAAAAAAAAAAAATTTCCAAGAGAAAAAAGAACAAAAAGTAATAATGAAAAAAAGATTGTTAGAGAACTTATTTAAACAAATCATCCATCATTTTAGTATATCATGCAACGATGCTTTAATTAATCAACATATTATTACTATTTTCAAAAAAACTGGATTCAATCGGTTCTTGTAACTGCCTCCAACAATTTACATCCTATATTTCAGTTAGCTTCCAGCTCTAATAGATTGAATAATTTTTTACGGGATTATTAAAGAAAGACTTTTAGGAAACCAAACCGGTCGAATTGGCGTAATACATGAAAAAACTTCCAGAATCTTCATGGACTGCGTCCTCGATCTTTTTAAGATCTTGTCATTTGAGATAGTTTTACAGTGCCCTTATTTCCCTCTGTGTACATAGTTTCAAGGATGAAAAAGATAGATTAGCGAAATAAAATGTATCTTTTTTTTTCCTTTCTCGTTCCACGAAATTTATGTTTGTAGTAGGTTAGTGACCCTCGCATAAAGCTTAGAAAATATCAAAACTTGAGTTTATCTCTTTTTTGTTCTTCTGCTTTTTGAGTCGGTGATAAAATATTTGTAAGATGAAGATTTCACTCAGGAATGAAGTTTAATAATAAATTCATCTCTTGTTTAGTGGTTTTGAAACACTGACGTTATGAATGCTTTATTTCTTTATTGACTTTCTTTTATTCATTAATTCTCACAAAATTAATTCATTTGTAAGAAATTTAATTATGTTATTCAGCAGTGTTTCCCAAAGTGTGGTACGTGTTCTTATGGGAAATATCTTGCAACAAACGAAAATTTGACTAAATTTTATTTAAAAACAAAGCTAGCCTTGAAAATTACATATTTTTCTATTGGCTATTCTTCGCAAAGTTAACAGTTAATAATTAATGGTGTCAACAGCCAGTTGTGATTTTTGACTTTTGTGCAATTTTTTTTATAGTGAAAAATGTATTCAATTTTTTTATTTGTGGTACACGGCATTACGAAAAATTTAGAAAGAGTACGCAAAAGTCATAAGTTTGGGAAACACTGTTATACAGTATACTCTCAAAGTTTAAGGGGCGCTAAAAAAATTTCGAGGACAGCAAGTTCAGAACTAAATTTGTTTTAAAAAGTAAATACGTGGAGCATCGTTTATACGACGATCACTTATACGACGTTTACATTTATACGACGTTTTAGTGTGGTCCCAAATCATTCCTATTCATTTTAATGTAAAAATATATCGTTTATACGACGCACAGAATCGGTTATACGTCGGTTTTTAGATTTTGTTCACGTTTATTTAATTTTTTATTTTTTCTTGTGTATTTTAAAAAAGGGTGGAATTTGCCAACATGAATAATACAGAAAAGGGAGACAACAAGAATTCTTGGATGACGACCGTAATTTTTACTAGATGACTGAAAAAAACTAGACAATATTATGAAGAGGCAAAAACGTAAAATTTTGCTATTTATCGACCAATGTCTAGTGTACTCATCGATACTAATTATTTTGGAAAATGTAAAAGCTCTCTTTTTTCCTGCAAATTGCACAAGTGCGCTTCAGCCATTAGATTTGGCCGTGATTAGAAATTTAAATTGCATCATAGAAAACAGTAAGTTCAACTCGCTATTCAAAGCATTGTAGAGACCAATAGCAAGAAAATATAATTAAAGGTAACATGCATTCAAATTGCTCACTGCAATTTTTCTTCTTTGGTTATTTGTTTGTTTTGCTTTGTCTAATTTAGAAATGTATGTAAATCAACACGTTAAACATTAAAATTAACTGAAAACAGAGTTAGTTTCAGTTTTAGAAGTAAAAATCGATTATACGACGTTATCGTTTATACGACGTTTTTCGTTGGTCCCTTCGGCGTCGTATAAACGATGCTCCACGTATATGTATATATATTCTAAAATATTACTCTAAAACGTAGAGTCAAGAAACATAAGAATAACTACTAATACATATGTTTGTAATGATACTCGACTTTTAAGTCTAAATACAACAATGATAATTTTATTTTTAAAAGTAAGGCCAAATAGTTATGCATTAAATAAAAATTGGTTTACAATAAACTTACATCGTGATTTTTCCGAAAAAATTCATTTTCTATTTCGAAAAAAATTTGACATTACAAGGTTTTGAGAAGAAACCCTTCGACTTAAGAATTCAAATTAATATTATGTGGATCTGACAAGGTGTGGATATACAAGGTTTTTGAGATATCGAAGTTCCAGATATCGAGAGTATATTGTAGTAAGAGGCTCTCCAGACTCTCCAGAATATGCGTTTGATATTTTTAATTTTCACAAACTAATGATGAATATTTGCTCTAGTCTATTTGACATTATCTTTCGACACATGTAAAATACAAGGCCGTCATACAATCAAAACTTGAGATTTAAAGCGTGCAGTAATTTAGATTCTATTTTAATTTTTCTTACAAAATTATACCAATACAGTCCTGAAATCAGTAGTTTATGAAAGGAAGTTAAATAGTATTCGTTTGTCAGTTGTTAAATTTTTCATAAATATCTTACTGTGCCAGTTACTAAAAACCATCCAAATTGGTTTTCACTAGTTTAAACAGTAATAAATTTAATTTTAAAAATTCAAAACACTCGCAAATGTGTAGTTTTGAATTACTGATTCAAAACGGCAAATTGCAGTTTTTTTATTGCTTTAAAGTTTTGAGGAAAATTTTATAGAAATTTGAAAAATTTGTCAAGCTTTTCTCCTTATCTAAGAAATCTACACCTTTATTTTCAGTTTTTTTTTCTATGTGCTGCCGATTAATATTATATCACCGAAAGTTTGTTCAGTACCAAAAAATATCAAGAAAATAAAAATAGAAATTTTATCTAAAATCCAAGATGGCGCAGGTAGAGATTTATGCTTCTTCAGTTTTTGTGAAAACGAGAATTTAGCCAAATTATAATGGACTTACTGTCATTTATAAACGTTCCTATAAATTATAACTTACTCAGTATAAATGAATTACAGTATTTTTGGGTTATGCGTACAGAGGGATCAAAATTTTATCTATACTCACATACCTTAAAAAAAAGTAAAAAAAATCTTATCTTTGGACGGAGGACACTTTATTACAAATCTAAAATCAATAATGTAACCAAGAAGTATCAATAGAGGGACACTTTTTTTAATACCGAAACTATACAATATATCGTGAGGAAAGTGTCAATGGACTAGCCCTTCATTAAAATTATAATACATTTATATATTGTCAGGAAAGCGTCAAATGATTAGCCCTTCATTAAAATTATAAAACATTATGGTCATTGTCAGGAAAGTATCAATGGAGTTAAGACACACATTTATAAGACTGACTCTTAGCCCAACTAAACTACCATGATTTTCTTTTGTATCAGAGTCTGTCCAAAGCAATTTTAATCTATAGAGATGTCCTACCCGCTATGGCGGCTGAACTAAATCATTTGTCCTCCATCAATCTATCACTCTTGTGCTATTCATGGACGATTAAAAGGCAGGTATGTTTAATGATCTCAACTTGGACATCTAAGTTCCATCGGACTTTTGATAGAAGGCGCAATTTCGGCCAAAATTCATTATTCCCTGTCTTTCCAGGTTTTCGAACGCACGTCTTGTTCTCGGAGCTGGCTAGACAGGCACATCCTTTTACACGGTGGAAGCAAGCCTTTTCGATGTATTGTAGATGGTTGCAATCAACGATTTGGATCGGAAGTAGTTCTCCAAAGACACGTTAATTCACATTTTCCTCAGTCCAGGAGCAACAAAGGCAACGACAGCTCCAGACTGTATCGTAAAAGAAGGCACAAACATCGGAAAAGGCCACAATTTCGTGAGTAGAATTTTGTATTTTAAGTGACTATAATTCGTGTTTATGTTTCCTTGTATATCTCTTCTCCGTGTTTATTATTAATCTTATTGACATAGCTGCTAGCTCGACTGGATTTTCCTGTAGACTACTGGATTTTGGCAGTTTCTCCTGCTTTACTGGTTAAATAAAAATCCTCCTGGTTCTTAGACATTTTAGAGAATTCCCTAAAAATGAGTAATTTTCCTTAAAAAATCCCTATTGAAATAGAATTTTTGCTCAGATTATTGCTGGCTTGAATATTTATATAAATATAACGAGTACATAATGAAGCGAGCCTCATTTATAAAATTCAATTTAAAAACTTTTTTTTTGTTCTAAAATATTAAATTTATTCTTATTCAGAACTCCCTTTTTAAATTAATTAAAAAAATGTAACTATCTTTGATAAATTAAGTGCCTATTACTAATCAAAATTATGACTAAACATAATACGTAACATTTAAAGTTCATTTAATGTCAATCATAATTGGAAAGTATTGCATACAAGATTGCACTTGAGATTTTTTTCTATTTTGTTGACTATAAAAATCCCTAAAATTCTCTATGTGTAAAATATTTAGTACAGCATACAACAATTGTCATGAAATTTATATTATTTCGTGAAATCTACTGGATTCTTTCCTATCCTCGTTAGCAGCTATGTATTCATTATTCTCTTTTCAGGAAGCCGTGTTTTTTTAACAAAATTTCTCTTTATTTCAGGGGTTATTATTGTTCTAAAATTTAAATACCATACTCTTTAAATACCATATCATAAAAACCATACTCTTTGATAACCCTGATTATTTTTCTACTTAACAGAAAGAATCCATTTTGTAATTCATATGTGTGGATATTATGGTAGACTGATAACATTAATTTCTTATACATATTTGAAAAAATCAGTGAAAATTTTTACAATATCTACTTTGTTTTATTTATCTATTTATTTTTTGGTATTTAAATATTTAAACACTAAGCTGCGAAATGAAACATAAAATCGTTAGATTAAGATGGAATATCCGAAATTCAATAGTTAAGTGCGAGTCAATTAAAAAAGAAATGTCAAATCTATTTACATATTTTTTATTTATTTTTCTTAGAATTTAGTCTACTATTGCACGAATGGCTTCATATGTCTGATACGTTTAATTGGCTATAAATTTCTTAACTTAAATTGTAGAAATTAAACATTTGTCCATTTTTGTTCTCATAGTTTCACACGTCAATTTGAAATGCTACCCTTATTATAAAATTTTTCATCCGAATTTAAACAGAAGTTTCATAATAAACTAAAAGGAAACCTCTTTGCTAGTTTTAAAAAAAAATCATAATTTTAATGAATAAAAAATAATAATATTCAATGTCTTCTGTTTTCCTGTCTTTAAATGATCTGGACATAGAAATGAAATAGAACACAACTTTCAGTTATTAATGCCTTCATTTAACGTAATCGGACCATTTATCACTACTAGACTAACAAAGGAAATATAAAAAGCATGAAAAATCGTTTGCAAACTATTTCCCCTTTGCATTCATTATTATCTTGTTGTCCAGGGAAACGCTTTTCTACCTTGACTAGAGTTTCAAAAACAATAATGGCAACGACTTTATATCGTGACTTGCTTTTGTTGAACTAAGCCGATATGACTGAATGATCACAAATAGTTTGCATTAATTTTGCCCCATATGGTCAATTATGTATTCCACGGGGAGAAATATATGCATAATTAGGTTTAAATAAAATAGTTCTATTTCAAAATATGAGAGGGATGTTAGACACGCGGAGTAATATATATAATTTAAGTTCTATTAAGCAAGTTTTATTTGGCTAAGAATGACGAAAAAATCTACTTAATTAAATCCTAAAAAATGGAGTTCAGATTTGAAATTATACGTATTGATTAATATTTCTTTTGCTAAAATACGTGTTTTACTTGGTAATATAAAAAATTTGCATAATTAATTCTTAAATATTTATTTTAAATCTAAAATATTAACATGTAATTGAATTTCGTGCATTGATTGAAATTTTATGCTTTACATTATTAATAATGTATTTGTTAATGATTCTAGTGCTAAAATGCAAATTTTTATAATGATGCAATTATCAATGATAATTCAAGTGCTAAAATCCAAATATTAACAGAATAAAGAATTGCTGAATCACATATGAAAAAATTCTCTTTGCGAAATTTTAAAAAATATATATCAGGTCTAAAAAAGCATAATAATGTTACATTGATTGATAATGATTCTAGTGCTAAAAAGCAAATTTTATTTAGATAACTATTTCAGATAAAGATATACATAGTTATATTTCAGATTCCAGAACTAAAACTATATCTTGATAATGCCTTTATTGATTTATAAAGCGTTTTTTTAATCAAGGAGGTATTACATGTTCCATTTTTGAAGAATTCTTTGTATTTCTACTAAAGCAACTAAACTTTAACTAACACATTTTTTTTTAAACCTTAGTGTTTTTTAAACAAAATTTTCATTAAAAGAAAATCATAAGTCATGTTAATATAGCGTTTAAAAATGTATACCCGTAGGACATTTTGTATTTTTATATTAATTATAATAATTAATTTGTTATCTTCAGTTTAAACGTGCGAATTGAAAATTCAGAGAAAATATATATTCTTAAATGAGAGATCAAGTTTTGTAAGAAAACAAATTTAAGTAGTTTTGACCTTCAATGAATATAAAAATGCGTGAGCGAAATATTATTTACACACCTGCAAATTTCTTTTTTATTATTATTATTATTTTTTTCTGAGTCTTTTGCACGTGCGGGCGTTTTCAAGCAGTGTTTAGGCGTCACTCAAATTGTGTTTTTAAGTGAATAGGTTAAATGTGTTAAACTTGTTTTCATTGATGTTTTCATTTGTCGTATTTCATTTGTCATCATTTTCCCAGGATAATTATTTCTAAATTTTCCTCAAGTTCGATATTACCCGATTTATAGTAAGGTAGTTTTATTTCAACAACAACTATAAGGTAACTTTTATTTCATTTGTTAACATATTGTTGCGCCAAATAACGCATTCAAATTTAATTTCTGAAATATGTTGACTTAGCAGAAAGAATAATTTCAATTGAACTCTATAATTCACATTCCTATTAAACATGTTGAATTATCTTAAATGGAAATCTGTCCATTTTTTAAAACTGTTACTTCGTTTTAAGGATTATTTTTTTTAGATAAGCCTATATCAAACTTTTATCATCTCTAGATGCATGTGCCCGGCTAGCTCAGTCGGTAGAGCACGAGACTCTTAATCTCGGGGTCGTGGGTTCGAGCCCCACGTTGGGCGTTTTCCTTTTTTAATGAAAAAGATATTTCTTAAATTTCTGTTGGTTTACTTGTAGATCTAAAGTGTGTATTCTTGCAAAAACGGTTATTCTTGTGATTATTTTATTTTTAAAATCAGATTTTTGTTATTTTTTTTCATTTAAAACTCGAAATAATAAAATTTGAATTAAAAAGTTATTGCGATTCTCTTCTAAACGTGTATTTAAAACCTAATAATCTTTTTTTTAAAAAAAGTGAATAATGCATGATTTTTCAGGTCTAACATAACATTTTTTGCAGTTGACGAATTGTGTACAATTGAAAAATTATAGAAAAAGCAAATTTGTATCAAAGCAATGCATAATTGCATCGTATTTATTTTTGTTTCCAAAAGAAATTAATTAAATTCTTTTCTTTCAAGTCTTTTTATTATCATTATTATTTTGTGGAAACATAACTCAAATTCATAATTTTTTTTTCTCGTCAGCAAAAGTAAAGGAATATTAAATCCATTTTTATCGCTAGGTTGCTAAGCAATTTAATAATTTCTATATATAAAAAAAAAGTGTTTATTTTTTTAAAATAACGTAAAAATTAATTTAATACTTATTGTCTCGAAAATTGGCGATATCTCGCCAAATAAAAAAAATCCAAACAATGTTAATTTGTGACCCAACAAACTATTGGTTTGATCAATCAATGATAAAAGAGAAGACAAGAGGCCATGACAATGACCTACACACAACACTACACCCCATAAGATTTTTTTCTTTATTTCCTTCAGCTATATTATCATCATTATTATTTTATTTTTATTATTATTTTTTCGTGTTAACGTGAGACCGGTTTTGGTTATTTTGTTGGTGTATTTTATTTTACATCGGCCATTTCCCTTTCTACCTACGAAATTTGCTTTCCCCCTCTCCCCCTACTTACAACGAGTGTAGCTTGTCTACCGGCTTATGATTGGTTGGTTGAACTGTTCCCTTGGCAACCGACCCACCAATCCAATGGCCTGTTGACTGACTGCTTGTCGGAACTGTTTTAAATGGAAAGTAGTTTTAGTTTATCAGATATTATTAGGAATCTTCTTTCGAGAGGAATTACAACTCCTTGTAGCTTCTGTCTTTTTTTTTTTTTAGAACGAAAATTGATTTTTTTTCTTCCTTTATCTTGAAATTAAGATATTTCTCTTTTATTGTATCGAAATTTTTCAGTTAAACATTGTTCATCGTTTTGTTTGAGTCTATTCATATTTTTTTTTTGAGCTTAGTTTAAAATTTTTTTTTTGCATTATTTAATTTATATTGCCTAGTCTTACATTAAATAACTATTATAATTTTTTTTCTTTTTTTTACTAAGTAAATGAAATACTATTTATATCGAAATTGATAAAATTTAATAGAAATAATTTAACACTTATATCTTTTTTTTCTTTTCATTTTTATTATTTTATTATTATTTAAAAAATTTTCTTAAAATAAATACCTATTTTACGATTTATATATTTAGTTTTACGTTGGTTCAGTAAAAAGTTTTTTTACACATAATTTTTCATGGTTTTTTATTTATTTTTTATAGATATATACTTTGTATAAATTGAGAAGTTAGAAAATTTGGAACAAACCCTCTAATCTTTGAAATTAAAAGTCTTTTTGCCATTGTAATAAATACGTTAATTGCTGAAATTTTGAACAAAACAAATGTCTGTTTAAAGCTGTAATCAGTATTTAAACTCTTCAGACTAGGAATTCTGTCTTCATGGAAATTTTTTTTGTTTTTTTGTTAAAGAATTAATTGAACTTTTTTAAAATTCAAGAATTGAAAAATTGCACATAAATTATGTTTAGAAAAGTTAAAAAGTTTTTAAATTATATTGTTTACTGTTATTATTATACATATAAAGTATAATTTTGTAAAATAGATTAAAAGACATAGTAAAAATTGGTTTTAATAGTTAAGTAAAATCAGTTTTTGATTCAACCACATACATTCCTTGTTTACGGACTTATAATGAAAAGAGTAGCTAGACGTTTGCACTTTAAAAGGTGAATAGTTTCTATCATTAGCTACCACTATCAGTTTAAAAAAGTTGCACTGATTTCATTTCGATATGTTTTCAAAAAGTTAACCGACAAGTACATCCCCCTTTTTTGATGTGTGTTTTAGAGGTGTTTAGCTGTAATAAACACAAGCACAAATATATTTTTTATTTCAGTCAAAATTTAAAATTTTTATGTTTATTTAAAAGTCCAGGTGTAACACCAGGAGTTGACATACTTCTAATACCGCGTGAAAAGCAATCGCATAGCAATTTTTTTTCTCCATCTAAATAAGTAATTTAGAGCTAGAGAAAAATTTATGAAGCTGAAAGAATTTTCCATGAAGAGAAAGTTATATTGCCATAATGTGTTCTATAATAATAATTCATGAATTATAAATTTTAAATTATTTATGAAGACGAAAGTATTTTGCATGAAGGGGAAGTTATACTGCCGTAATTTGTTCTATAATAATAATTCAATAATTCGAAACTTTGAATTTTAAATTGTTTATGAAGGTGAAAGAATTTTCCATAAAGAATTTCTTTCATGCAGGGTGAGCTATACTGCCATAATTCGTTATAAAATAATAATTCATGAATTTTAAATTATTTATGAAGGTGAAGGAAATTCCCATGAAAGGGAAGATGCACTGCCATTATTTGTTCTAAATAAAAATTCATGAATTCTGAAATTTAAATTTATTTATGAAGGTGAAAGAATTTTCCATGAAAGGGAAGACATGATAATTTGATAGTTCTGAACTTTTGTTTATTTATGAAAATCAAAGAATTTTCCAAAATTTTTCCCGTCATTTTAGAGGGAAAAAATAAAACTTTAAATTAACGTTGAAGCATCGTGATTCTTTTAGTTTAGGCAAAAATGAAGTGATGCTTAATTCTCAAACGCGGGGGAAAAAAAAAAGTTTTTGTTTTTTCGCAGACGATAAATTTGTAATAGCGCTTGATTTAGAAGGCATCGTAAAGTTCCTATTGTTCTTTAAATTGCATCAGGTGTTCAATTCAATTAAGGGGTGTCGTCAAATAATCTGTGATTTCCGCCACTTCCTTCCACCGATTACAATCTATGTTTACAGAACTATCACGAAATATGTATGTTGCATCTTGCATTCCCCTCACGTTGCATGCTGCTATCGTCGAACGCGAGAAAGTCGCAAATCACCCGGAGTTGACTTTATGTTATCCTGATCACGTTTTAGGGCGAAAGGAAATCAGAGGCTGTGGGGGATAATTAATTTATGTCACTTCAACTTATAATTGAAAGGAAGACGGGTTTTGGAATTTTATTTCTATTTTTAAAAGTGATCTAATGGATTTTTTTTTCAGTTTATAAATATTAAATACAGATAGAAGGAAAGACTCCTACGCTATCTCTATGGGAACATATCTATTTCATAAATTGTACTTGCAGACAGGTGATAAAATGAAATGTTACGCTATTTCTTTTGGAAAATGCGTGTGTATCTCATAAATACAGATGGATGATAAAATGATGTGAATCCTACTATGCTATCTCTGTGGGAATATAAGTAGATATTTCATAAATACTATATACAGATGGGCTATAAAATGTTACGGACACAATTATGCTATCTCTAGGGTATATTTTGTATGCATATATACTGGGAAATTTTTAATAACTGGTAAGAGTCGCGCTTGAAAAAGGTTTTATCGCTCGAAAGAGTTTAAATGACGAAAATAATAGGAAAGCTCTCTGGGTGCATTCATTTAACATATTTCTAGCATTTTGATTCTTATTCATTGATACCGAATTCCAATTTAATGTATATCTTGCAATTTGATTCTTATTCATTGATACCGAATTCCAATTTAATGTATTTCTGGCATTTTGATTCTTATTCATTGATACAGAATTCTAATTTCATGTATTTCTTGCATTTTGATTCTTATTCATTGATACCGAATTCCAATTTAACGGATTTCTTGCAATTTGATTCTTATTCATTGATACAGAATTCTAATTTCATGTATTTCTTACAATTTGATTCTTATTCATTGATACCGAATTCCAATTTAATGTATATCTTGCAATTTGATTCTTATTCATTGATACTGAATTCCAATTTAATGTATTTCTGGCATTTTGATTCTTATTCATTGATACAGAATTCTAATTTCATGTATTTCTTACAATTTGATTCTTATTCATTGATACCGAATTCCAATTTAATATATTTCCTGCATTTTGATTCTTATTCATTGATACAGAATTCCAATTTAATATATTTCTTGCATTTTGATTCTTATTCATTGATACAGAATTCTAATTTCATGTATTTCTTACAATTTGATTCTTATTCATTGATACCGAATTCCAATTTAATGTATATCTTGCAATTTGATTCTTATTCATTGATACTGAATTCCAATTTAATGTATTTCTGGCATTTTGATTCTTATTCATTGATACAGAATTCTAATTTCATGTATTTCTTACAATTTGATTCTTATTCATTGATACCGAATTCCAATTTAATATATTTCCTGCATTTTGATTCTTATTCATTGATACAGAATTCCAATTTAATATATTTCTTGCATTTTGATTCTTATTCATTGATACAGAATTCCAATTTAACGTATTTCTTGCAATTTGATTCTTATTCATTGATACAGAATTCCAATTTAACGTATTTCTTGCAATTTAATTCTTATTCTCTGATACCGAATTCCAAAAATTTATTTTTTATAGAACAAATGTGTTCTATTTCTTTAAGAGATGCTTTTTTACCTTCAAATCGGGGTCTGTTTAACATCAAACAAATTGAATGTTGTTTCAAAACAGTTTCAAACGTTAGCATCTGCTCCCTTGGAACTAAAAGCTCGCATAAAAGGTTTAAAAACTGATAAGAATACATGTTCTTATCCAACCTTCACCCAAACTAGATAAGATTTTGAGAAGGTGAGGTACACACACATTATATTCTGTGCCTCCCTCAGAAGGTGACATTGCCATTTCTACTTCCGGTTTTTTCCCTCCTCTCTTTCCCAAAAATTTTCCTCATTTTCTCCTCCTTAAGAATTCCCTGGAAGGCTTTTATTTAGGGAAAAAATTATTATTAAATCCATTTCTATTGAGAGAAGAAAGGGAATTTTTTTTTGTTAGAATGAAAACCTGCCGCCGGTGTTAGTCAAAGTTCTGTAGTATTATTAGCGTAGTTTTATGACGTGATGTTAGAACTGTGGGGCGGTCATACAATAGAACCAGCTGGCGCAATTCTGACGTCACGACCGGAAACGGTGTCGTCATCTGGAGTAGGGAGAGGAGGACGTGGGAAAGGCATCTAGGCGGAGTGCAAAGGGGCCAAGGTGCGCGCGTGTGATAGGGGGTATGGAACATTCACTTAACCCCCCTTTTTTTTATACCGTCACTTGTTCTGATTTTTTTTTTTTTTTTTTTTTTTTGAAAAATGTGGAGCACTGACTGATCTTTTGTTGTGATTTAAATGCTTGGACGATTTTATGGAATGTTAATATCGAATTTTAATTCAAATTATTTAAAATCTCTGCAAGTGCGTCATTTTCATTATAGAATAAAAATGAATCACTTGTTTTCCTTTTAATCATCTTTAACCAAGAAATTTAAAACGTATATTGAATAGCTTCAATCCCCTTTCACGCACTATTTTTATGAAACTTATTTTTCATATTTTTTTTCTCATTATTTTGTTTTAATTTAGGTCAAAACAAGTAAAAAATATTATATTTAGCATTTTAATAACATGGTCATGTAATACAGCATAAAACACCGATGTCTTTTTCTGGGGTCACAGTACCTTTGCAACAATTTTTTAAGATAAAGGTATAATCATTCATTTTGAGGATGCCTTACATGCTCATTTAAGTTATAATCAATAATTTATCTTCAAAAAGTAATTAAACTGTTTAATTTTTTTAAAATTTTAAAAAAAGTTGAAAAAATTCTAAATTTTTAAATCCCTAAGGCTTTTTTATTTTAACATATTTTCAAAAAAAGTTTTTTTCATAGTGCTTGCAATATTTATCTTAATAATTTTGTGCATTCATTTGTTGATATATCAATTAGAATATTTTTTATAGATTATTTTGTAAAAAAAGTAGAAAAAAAAGGGTAGAAATTCCTGTTAGGTATATATAACATGCTGTAAAAATTGTAATACCTCATAAAATGCTTATTCCATGCACAGTTTAAATAAGTGTATTATACTCAAGATAAAAAAGTTTACTTCAAAGCTTTATCTTAAATAGAAAAAATTCCTTAGGGATTTAATTAAGATTAAGACACAAAATAATCATCTATGCGAAAAAGCACTTTAAAGTCAGACTGCTGAGCAAGTTTCTGTATTAGAACAATTTAAAATCATTCATAACTTTTTAAAAAATGTAGATAGAGAGATGAATTTTTTTCTGTCCATTTGAAATACTTTGAAGTTTTATTATAAGCAATAAAAAAAATTTTGGTATTTTTGTCATTTTTTGGGTACTGTGACCCCTTTAAAGGAAAAATCTCCCAAACGCGGCTCACTTCCAAACAATAATTTTTCAAATTTCCACTCATTTGCAGTTATTTAAGTCTTAAGAGAAACAGTTATTCGTCAATGAATCTCTTTAAATTACAAAATCTATTACTGATACATGAATGGGAAAAAATTCGAACTACTTTTTTGGATTTTATATTGTAGTACAACTATTAAGTAACATATCTTTTTAGTATTGTTTTTTTAGTAATATTAGAGACTGTTTTTTTATAATTAAAAAATACGAAAATATGTTTTTGCTTCTTAATAGAGTGTCAGAAAAAAATATATAAAGGGGTCTCACTTGGAATTTTTATATTCATTGAAATTAAATGTCAAAGAACACCTTGAGATATTCCGATTATGTTGCATAAGTGATAAATCGAGCTCTCTTCGTAGCATAAACTCTCATCGTAATGTGTGGACAATCCGTAATAAAATTAGTTACGTTGAGACAATTTTTTTATTCTGAATTATTATACAAAAGTATTTTTAAGTTAAGCTAAATATGTAAGCTTTAAGTTAAGCTAAATTTGAAGGTTACTTTATACGTATTTTATAGGAAAAATAACAATCTTAAAAACTTCAAAATTAAAAAAAAAAAAAAAAAAAAAAAACGCTGAATGGGATAACTGCAAGTGACGTAGTGTGGATATCTCGATCCTGATGGGTTGTTGAAACGTGGCATTTGTTTACGTTAGCACTTGTTCTTTCGATTCTATTTCGAGTAAGCCAAGCCCATCAAGTATCGATTCTCTTGATTGACTCATTTCATATTCTTCCGCAAATATTTTAATTTAACACTATATTTCTTACTTAACACAAAGACAGGCAAGAAACCATGCAGAACATAAACAAACTAATTACAAATCGAAGTTGCCCAGGTACACAAAACAAAAATATATCACGGTTACAATAATATATTAAATCTGAGTTAGGTAAAAGACGAAAAAGATAGTATTTTAACGAATTCGACGTGCGATACGGCGTTGTATTTAATTAACTTCTCGTTCATAATTATTCTAACTAACTTAGATCGACTTTAACCTGCCATCTTGTTTATAAGCGATCAGCAGGTGCTGAGGTCATAGGTCAGTGATCGTCTTCTTCTCGAGTTGCGAGTACCCAATTATATCTTACTTATTTTAATCTTATAAATACACTTGCCAAGTTTAAGAAATTAGTCGTGAAATCTGTTAAGTTAGTCTCCATTAATAAGTTGTTTGCCTAATTAAGCACCAGCATTGGCAAAAATAACTAAATTCTTTCTCATTTTACGAACTTTACTTTTACTTTTTTTTTTTTTTTTAGTTGATCATTAAAATCATTGTCAGCAGTTAATTTTGCATAAATTCATCCCTTAAATGTTATTTTGAACTTTCAGATATGTTTTTTTTTTTTTTTTAATGTTCTATTGCAATTGTTCGTTTCTGTAGTTTTCCAATACTGTTTTTTGCTCTTAATAAGTGTTATTTAGTGCAATGTCTATTTAGAAAATGAAAGATATCAACATAAAGTGAGTGGATGGTGGGGACGGAAGAAATTTGACTCGTTCTTCTCATCGCCCATTTCCCATTTTTTTTTTACTACCGGAAGTGCGTGCATACGTAATTTCTCGTCCTGATGACACGCAGTCACGTGTGTAATAACTACGATTATTAAAAAAAAATATGATGCTTTGAATGTTTTATTTTCTTTCCTTTCTTTTTTCGTGTGACACTGACTTGATGAGGTGAGAGCATTATGTTCTGTTGCCAAACGTGACCAGAGTTTGAAATGAGGCGATCATGTTTTGGCGACCATTCTACCATGAATAGTATGAAAAAATATATTTTACCGCCTTTGTATTAGACATGCAGATATTTCAAATCTTGGTAATAAAAGACTAGTATCAAGAAATCCCTTTAAAAAGGCGGATTTCCCTAAAATGCTTCTTTTGTTAAATGTTTAAGAAGTTTTTCTTCTTCTTATTTTAATAGGGTGGTATCATTTGACTACAGTTAATACGATTTTCTTTTCTGGATGGAAAAAGTCGTATATTTTAGGGATGCGTAGCATGAATTTTCTACTCATATTTGTTTTTATCCAAGAATTATAAACAAAAAAACCTTTTTTTTTTCTTCTGTTTTTTTAATTTCATAAAAAAACTTACGAAATAATTTTTCACGATAAAGATAATTTTAATATAATTAGCTTATTAATCGTTTTAGGACCAGTATAATAAGAAAAGAGCGTTTATTCTGGCCCGCAAATTCTGGAATTATGCTTACTACAGAGTACGTAAACATACTCATACGAGAGAATAGTTCTGAGATCATGTTCACGTGATCTCGAACTGCTTGAATTAGTAAAGGCTCGTTTCTTCGTGAAGGAGCTTTTCGGTTTTTGTGCTACTTAAAAATTTGGAAGAAAAAAAATATATATTGCTATTTGAAATTGACCTGCATTTTAAGCTTTTTAAATAGAATATTCATGAATATTAAATTGTATAGTATTTATTTACATTAATGTTAAGTGATTGAGAAACTCAGAATTTTATGAAATTGCTAGTCATTTGCTTCTTGCTCGTACATCGAACAGATTCTTTCTTATTTCAAATACTGCTGACAATACGAGCGCATACAAATATCATAAGTAAATCAATTTTATAAAATGGTTCAGTGAAAAGTTATTAGCTTTGGATTTTATAATTACGAATAACAACAATATTTATAGTTTTAATCATATTATTATGTACAAACCGCAAAGAAAAAAAAGAAAAGAAAAGACCTACCTGAATAATTTTTGATTTAATGATCGGATTTTCACGTACTGAGGCTCAATCTTAAGGATTCGATGACCTAACCTTAAATATGCTAATTAATTAGTGCAGACGATATTTTTAAGTTATGAAGTTAGGGACAATGTATTTTCTCTGAATAAACCTATTTTTTTTATTTATTATTTTTTTGTTGTTGACGGATTACTGACCCCCAAAATATAGAGAGTAACCGCAATCTGGGAATTATGGTCCCAATAGTTTGGCCGGGAGAGTGGTAGAGAGTTAGTTAACTTCACTTTTTGCGTCAAGAACCGAAAAATGTTTGCACACAATTTTAAAATTCCGTTATCCAAAGATAATTCCATCCAAAACCTAATTTGTAATTATTATTCATTAATTTATTGAATAATAATTATCGAAATATATACAAATTTTGACATAATTTTAAAGGATGTAATTTTATGTGGAAAAATACAAAACTTGAACGAAATCGATCTAATAGCTCTTGTGCCATCAAAATTTAAATATGCGACTTTTTTAAAAATTTGATAGCTCGGAAACTATTTGACTGATTATACTCAAATTGAGTATTTTTCCATGTAAAATTACGTTCTTTAAAATGTAGTCAAAATTCGTATGATTTAGCGTTTTTTTTTTTTTTTTTTTTTTTTTTTTTTTGCTTGCATCGTACAATTTTTTTTGTTGATTAATACTCATTTTTGTGAACAATAATAATCATAGTTTTCTATAAAACCACAATTATTTACGAACCTTAAGGAAATTGTACTTGCTTCTAAATGTTTTTTTTTTTTTTTTTTAAATTATGCATCCTAATGTAAGTATAATAGGGAAAATTGAATAATAATTTTAGCTTTAGGTTAATTTTATAATTTCACCTCCAAATAATTTGAATCTACAGTTAAAAACAATATTTCTAGTAGAGTTATCAGCCTGGCATAATGTCCACAAAATATGTATGAAAAGATATTAAATAATTAAACAACGGTCTTTTTTTTATTCGAGAAAAATTGTGTCATATTTTAGAAGTTCTTAAGTTTTTTTTCCTTCAACATTATGGAAAATAAAATTTTTTCCTACAAAAGTTTAAACGTGAATAAAAAAGACTTAATGAATTATCTATCATAATTTTTGATAGATAATTAGATTTTTAAAAATATACCTCCATTGATGTTTAAATTGAGGAAAATTTTTTTTTGCGTGAATAAAAATTTTAAGGAGTATGGAGTTTAAAAGAGTAAAATTACGTAAAATTACAAAGTTACGAAAATAGAGAATAACTTATTGTAATAAAGTTTTACAGTTTCTGTAGAGAATATTGTTTGATATATTTATTGAATGTTATGTTACTTGCCTTTGTTTTAACGTCATTATTATTGACTCTTTTGTATTAACTAAAAATGTGTGTTGGTTTATTTATATGCTACTCATGTGCTTCAGTGTTTTTTTAAAATAAAGTTTATGTCTTTGAAATACAATTATGTGTAAGTATATTTATTGATTGTATATGCTATTTGTTTCCTTTGTTTTCGGAGATTGGTTGATTTGCCTTTCTTTGGAAGTGGATTAGAAATCGTACTGTCTACTTTAGCACCATCTAGTGGAGAAATGGGGAAATGTGGTTCACGTGATTATATTGTCGTTTTGATTTATAATTGTGTAGCTTTGAAAAAAAAAAAAAAAAGAGCTACAAAGATTTTTATTACATGTTTATCGTTTTGTCAAAAATATTTCGTAATCATACATTTGAAAATGTTTTTTTTTTTTTTTTTTTTTTTTTTTGCCAAAAAATAACTATATTAGTTTTTTTTCCTGCTTCAATGCTAATTTTAAAAATGGAAAGGAAAAAACTTTAAAAATAGAAACGAAAAAGCTTTAAAAATAGAAAGGAGGAAAAAAAAGTAAATAATAAAATGCCAGTCCCGCATTAACAGAATTTGCTTAAATGTTTTGTATGAATTGGGGGGGGGAAATCAATAAGTAGTGATAATAAATTGTTCTGAAACATTTTATTTATGTTTTGACTTGACGACGAGACAGCTGTTGTAAACACGTTTCATTCAGCTGAGAATTTACTTTTAGGTTCAGTACTCTATAAAATCGAATAATGTCAATAAAGTAAAAATAGAATCCTAATAAATAATAGCCTTGTGTTAAGATGGTTTACTATAGTAAAATATTATTAGATTATGGTGAAATTTTTAGCAGCTAGAAAATTCCCGCTTAATTCTATACTCGAAGATGGTAATTTTGTCTTTCTGCAATTCCTTTTCTTGTGCTTTTGTAATCCTTTTATTAAATTAAATTGTATTATTAACCTTTTTTGCGTTTGTAAATGCAGAAATGCTGAAAGTTAATGCTGTCGAACCTTAAAGAACAAATTAATTCTTCGGATTTTGAAATTAGTTATTGTGAAAATAGTATGTGAGGGAAAATTAAAAAAAAACCGTTGTAACATTCTATAGATTTTGCTATTCTTATAAATTTTAGTATTTTATGACGTTAGTGAGAATTTACAAGTGGTTTAAGCAAATTATAATTTCGATAGAGAAAGAATTTGTTGATTATAAATAACGTGCAGATAAATTTTTTACAGCTCAATCAAGGTTTTTTCTTTCATGTTTTTTATTGGGGAGGGGAGTGCTTGGGGACTTTCTAAAGCATTTGCAAATATTGTGTTCTTTATTAGAAAATAAGTGTAATTTTAAAGATTGGAATTATGACTTATCTCTATGAACGTTAAATAAGTGTAAAAGATTGGAAAAATAATGGGTTTAGTGGCAAAATTAAGTATGGTTATTTGTAATAGGCAATACTGAACAAAACATGTAAAAAGTGCAAAACTTGTTTGCAGTTTTTTTTTTCTAAGCAAGTTTTCTGGTACAGGACTATAACAGAAAAGCCAGACTCACCTTCAAACAGGGGATTCTATAAAGTACTATAAGTAAATTTGCATATTAAAAGTTTTTAAAAAAAATTTTGACCGTTTTTTTTTATTATTTTTTTTTATTTTTTAATCAGTGAGTTAAGGACAAAGTAAGTAGAACAAACATTTCTGTAATTGTCATTGAAAAAAAAGACCTATTTAAACATGTCTAATCTGGAACTTCATTGCAGATAAATATAAGATAAATGCAGGCTCACCTTTAAGCTTGGGATTTTATAAAATATTAAAATTTATGAGTAATAGCAAAATACTTTGCAATTAGAAAGAAAAATTTCAAAATTTTGACAAAACTGTGATGTTTTTTTTTCCTCACTGAATTGAGGACAAAGTGAGAAGGAAAATTTTTCATATAAAAAAAAATGTCTAACCTTGAGTTTCATTGTTTCAGATAAATGTAAGGATTTTATTGATGATGCTACAATGGAGCATTTGAGACATAATTTATTTCAATTAAGTTCCATAGAAGGAATGGGTACGGGAGGTCCTCCTTCTGCAATTACATTCCACAGTACTGTGAGTATATCTTTTGTATTTGTCATCCATGAAATATATTTGATAAATTTTTAAAAAATATAATATACAGTGAAACCTCTCAGGAGCGACCACTCTCCGTTCCACAGTAAACTGATCGTTGATGGAGATGGGCCATTCTTAGCCGCTACCTCCATTGACTTCAAAATTGTTATCGAAGGTGCATGATTTTTTGCAAACGATTTTAATTTTCTTGGTGAGGAAATGCCACTTCTGTTGGTGCCATGATACTACAGATCTATGAATTCAGCATTTATAAAAATGATACCAACTGATATAATTATGTGCAGAAACAAATGTACCAATTGTGTGATTATTATTAAGATATTTTGAATAAATAAACAATTATGATTTTTGTTTAAGTTCGCATTTAATTTTATATCATTAAAATTAGGTAGCTTTGAAAGATGAGAAGAGGTTTGTTAAGAGATGCTTTTCTAAAAGAAAATTTTTTTTTCTTAACTTTCAGCTCTAAAAATAAATCATTGATAGTGTGGTCTTTCGTGTACTCTGACTGCAACATGAGGTTGTATTCTCAAAAAGAAATAAGAGCCTCACACACTCTAAATAAGAGCCTCACACAAATATTTAGAATACATTTTAATCTACTTATTTGTTTTGTTAAATTTTTTTTTTTTTTGTTGATATTTTGACCTTTTCCACATTTTGGGCAGATCTTTGCCTGGTCGCTGTGAGAGTTTTTAATGGTCTCTCTTAAAGGTTTTCTTCAGAAGTCTATGAAAAAGAAATTCCATACCTCCCAAAAGTGATCGTAAATAGAGGTGGTCTTTCCTGGAATTTTCACTGTATATCTATTATATGAGCCAAATATATGAACCTTTATATGACACACATAATGTTAAATAATTCTATTCTTATGAGTAATAGAATAACCTTTTTAAAGAATCATTTTAAAATCAAGTAACTATGTAATGATTAATTATTTGATGCAGTACGTGTATTTTGCTTACATAAATATTGGAATAAATTAAAATTAATGTATGTGGTTGTGAAATTTTACCCTTTCACTTTATTATCCACTTCAGGATGACTTTTCTAACTATATATATTATCATCTACTTTTATAATTTTAACTTCTTGATTAATAGCCAGAAGACAGAAATCAATATCAGCAACTATCTATATCAGAAACCATAATATACTCTGGATTTGTCGCTGTTCTGATAAAAAATATTTTGTGTTTATTTATTCAGATTTGTAATTTTTTGTCCTGATATCTTTAATGATGAATTGTGTGGTTTTTCTGATTTTTGGAACCTTCTATTTTTTTTATGAATACAAGTGAGGACTTTAAGATAATTAATTTGAAAAATCATAAGAATTGAATTTTTGATCGCAAATCTTTTTATTTTAATAATTAATGGTAGTAGAAGTCAGGATTGAATTGGTAGGGACCATCCACTAAGTACATGGTTCAATACAATTAAATACATTATGTCCTTACCATTGGATGGATGGATGGCAGGATTTATTATTTCAAACTTTTTAGGGAATTATATTAAAAAAGGAACTCAATTTTATAATAAAGTTTCATAGTGATGAATTCCAGGGCCATTTATTAATCTCGTCAAATGCGGTAACAAATCTCTTGGAGTCAATTATTGACTATAATTATTTAATAATTATTATTTTGTCTCTCATGTAATTTTAAACGGATCAATTCCAATCAACACTACAGTAATCATATCAAAGAATTTTTGAACGGTGAATTGAAAGATCATCTAGAAAACAGCTTTTCTATAAAGAATATTTAGCTGTGTTTTTGTTTCAAGATAATCTAAACATATCTTTAAAATTACTTCATTTGAGCTTGATTGCAAACTTTAAGTATTGATGGAGGGAATGTTAACTAACTGATACAAGTTATTATTCTTTAATGCAACTGTGCTATTAAACTTTTCGATATATTGATTGCAAATTGTTATGAAATGTTCAGTGCTGTATTAATAAAATAATGCTCAAAGTGTTAGTGTTTTTTTTTTTTTTTTGTTTCAAATGTAATTCTGAAATTAAAAATAGCTTATTTTATTATACTTTGGCTTTATATTTAAGCAATGCAAATTCATATAATCTTTTGTAGTTGGTCATTTACCTTTCTTAGAAGTTATCTGATATGTAAATATATATATGGTCATGAAATAATGTCCTGATATTTTTTTAAAATGTCCCAATTTTTTCTTTATTTTTGCAATTATTTTGATGTCATGTTTGTAGTTGTTAATACACAGTCTTTAGAAGTTCTCAAAGTAATAATCAATGATTTGATTTTCTTTGGATGTTTTGTTTTGCACCAGGTTGGCCACAACTGAGGAAAAATTAAAGTGTTAGAGAAAAATGAAGAAATAAATTATTTTTACTACTCCTCTTGTTAACTGAAATATATTTGTAAATTAAAAGAAAGATATCTAAATGTTTAAACTATTCAACTTGATTTCTAAAATTGAATCCAAATTAAATCGTTTAAAATTTCTTTGAAACCTTTGCCAACACATTCTTAATTTCCCCCGATTACGGTAAATTAGATTACATTTTATTTTCAAAAAGAAAAGAAATGTTATGGAAGATATATATATATATATATATATATATATATATATATATATATATATATTTTAACAATAAATATAAAAGAGGGCAAAATCTGTAAGCATATAGAACTCATTAAATATGTTAAAAATATAGAGAAAACATGGAAAATATTTAAGATTTAATGAAAAGAATAGAATAAAAATTATTATTAGAAAAAGAAAGAATAAAAATTTGTAATCTTTAATCATTAAATCATTCTTAAAATATTCCAGTATATGTAAGTTCATTTGGATTCGCTGCTTGCTTTATAGTTTTGTTCTGCATTTTCTTTATATTTTATTTTCTGTTTTTTTTTGCTTGATATGTTTTAATTTTGTATATATTTTTTACTTAATGAGTTTCGATTTTCGTTTAAATTTTTGTGAGTGCTCTTCACACTATTGTATTGATATATTATACTTTGGCTATATTGATACAATATTAGAAAGCACTCCTTTTTGCAGATATGATCGTGTGAGCTGATGAAGAGATTATATCGTTTCATTATTTTGTTTTCTGGTTTTTAATCATTTTTTTTAAATAGATGAAAAAAACATTTAATTGTTTTTAAAAATATCTTATTTTAATAATTTTTATTCTTTTCTTTTCATTAATCTTTATATGTTCCATGTTTTTGCTATATATATGACTTGGTTGTTTTCAAAATAATGAAGTTGCATCAAATTTTGTATAAGATTAAGAATGAAAAATAAATTTTTTCCCTTCAAATTATTTTGATAGCTTTTTTTTTGTATAAAATACAAGTTAAGCAGTTTTTTAATTAATTATATAACTGAACCCTTATTTTAGTTCTACTGTTAATTGATCTAAATTAGATGCAATTACAATTAAACTTTTTGTGTTACGACTTTGTCCCCAATAAAATTTACTTTTGCTCATTAAAATCAAATCGGATATTTTTTCTTTATAGAATATGGTGTTTTTTTTTTAATATTTTGAGATAGAAATGAATTTTTAAAATGCAGCATAACTTGCATGTTCTGTCTAATTTTTTTAGCATACTTTTAATGTGTAAAAAAAGATGTGTGACTCAACACAATTCTCTAGGAATTACATGAAGAATTCTTGTAATTAATATGCTTTTTGTATTTTTTATATGCTTTTTGTTTTAAGGGGGGGATGAAAAAAATCATATCTAATGATTAGTTTGCTAATATTTGTTTCTCTTACTTTAGATTATTGGTAGAAGGATGGGAGAAAGTGGTAAAATGTTTTATCTTCTTCGATGGGATCCCAGAGACATGTAAGACATTCTCTACTATTTGCTTATAAACTTATGTTTTGATTGAGGAGCTAATTCCCCTCCTCGCTGATGCTCACCAACCCTGGTGATTGCTTTGCAATAATTGCATTTTCCATGCATAAAACGGTTTAAATTATTCAGCTAAAAATATATGTGCTAAAGGGAACACTTTTCCCACCACTTTCCACATCCAAATATTTCCCTTATGATACTAGTACTAACATCTATAAGTGGACATAAATCATTTTTCTTAGCAATCATTTTTTTGAAATAACATTTATAATTAAAAGTATACTGTTGTAACAAATTTGATGAATTCACAACTGTCATTTAATATTTTTGCTTACCAAATGTATGGATGTATTTTAAATATAATTTTTGCATTCATCACTTTGTGCACGAAACTGAAAGTTAAGTTCTAAATCCTTTAACGAATCTCTTTAACCGTAATTCATAATAGTATATTAATGTAATTTTCATCAAAAGATAATAATTGTAAAACAGTTACTAAGATTTAAATAACTTAATCTTGAAATGTAATGTAGCATTACGTTATTCTAATAATAATAAAAATAATCTTCTTAAACTCTTAATTTAGAAAACAAACAAAATGAAAAACGTAATAATAACAGTGCTGGTTTTGGCCTTTACAGTACCTTTAGATTTTGGATACTTATATCAATTTCCGATGACAACCAAACAAATATCAAAAATAATATGGGAAAAGTGGATCCTACCGTGTGATTTTCCGACCAATAAGAATGCACCAGTATAATGGAAAACTGTTAGACCATTATGTTTTTATGTTGTATAAAGAAATATCCATTGTAATTACACATATTCTTTGGTTTGATTATTTAGTAAAAAAATATTCAGATTTAATGTTTAATCTATTTTTCTTGAAATATTTTCTAAACATATAATATGCTTGTTTAAGAATATGGACAAATATTATTGACATTATTAAGAGCATTGCTGTTTTAAAAATAATTTTTTTTCAGTTTTGACAGTAATGAAATTTTAATTTATTGAATAATAAATAAGGAATAGAGGGAAAAAAAATATTTTGAGTTTTTCTTTCTAAGTGTATCACATGCGTTATTAATAGAATAATTTTAAAAATTTTTTTTAAATCTCTCTTTTTATTTGTTTATAGAATTTTATTTATCAATCACTTGGCTAACTTTTTTAACTACATATGTTATAAATTTGTTTTTCCTAGTTTTAAATTATCATGTTTAACAAATTTGTAATTTTTTTTCATTGAATTAAAAATTTGAAAAATTTCAAAATTAATGAAAAATTAAAAAATTTTGAATGTTAGAATCATAGCAGCTCTTGATATAACCAATCTTGCTGATTTTGGTTTCTATTTTAGCATTCATATGCCTGACATAAATTTTTTTTTCTTTCAGTTTACCTGATTCTTGGGTCTCAGAAGCCGAAATTCCTTCCAACACTGAGAAAGTCATTCCTTTTTCTAGACTACCTCCTGAATTATTGCAATTGTCCTCACTCGAAGCTCTCAACAAATCTGGTATCCTTCCAAAACCTGGAAAGCGTAAACGAAAATGATTCATCAAAGACTTATAGATCATTGCTTTTCATTATCGAAGGATTTTTTTTTAATTTACTAACATCCACCTATAAAGTGCCACGATTGACAAATGTTAAGTGGAAAAGTTTTGCGTCACAACCTCGCCGTCATCGTTTTCGTTTTAATTTTTTAAACACAAAAAAAATGTCGCTTAACTGTTTTGTGTTGGTGTCTCAGTGATGCATCATACCAACTGCGTAATTTATATTTTTGTAGCTTCTGTGTCCATCTGTGTTTGTTTGCGGAATTCACGAGAAAGTATACCGAAGTAATCTTGTTCATGGCGTTTTTCGAAGCGACGATGGCCGAGCGACGGAGTTCAGAAAGATTTGTGTTGCGTAAAAAGTGATTGCATAGGTGACTCACAGAAGTTAATCGTCTGATGAGTGCCTTTTGAAAAACATCTCCATCTAAATCATTTTTAAATCAGTGGTCTGACTTACACTAAAGGATCTATTTGTAGAAATGCACTAATATGTAGTTTGATGCTCTAATAGATAAACGCCGGCACTGGTGTATTTTGCGGCGTAGAATGAAGGTTTTATGACACTTGTAGAAAGAAGTATTTACTGTTTTAAAAAAATTTACTTCAATTTATTTATTTCCTTTTTGTGTGGAATAACTATTTAATAAAATACTTTTTGTTGCAACATAGCTTATTGATATTATGACAGGGCTTTTTATTATTAATGTTTTAAAATTAAGGGGATCATTGAAATAGTTTTATTTAATGGCATTAGTTGCCGTAAGAATCGCCAAAAATTTTTCATTTGAAATTGTATGTTAGTTAAATTGTTACTTAAATGTCTGGCTGTTAAGAAATATGTGCTGAAACAAATTAAAATCTTCACATTGCTACACTAGTGAGCATAATTAAACATTATTTTAGGATATAATTTTTCTTAAAAATAGGATGAATGCTGAATAATTTATACTAAATCAAAGGAAATTTACATTATTTTAGGATATAATTTTTCTTTAAAATAGGATGAATACAAAATAATTTACGCTAAATAAAAAATGTTCAATGATGACTAAAATGAAATTTTATTATCTTATCTTTATTATCTATTTATTTTATTATCTTATCTTTTTTCTTCTTAGGATTTTTTTTTTTTTAACTAAATATATTGTCTGAACCAAATGAAAAATCCAAAAGCCTTTATAAATGTAAGAATTTTAATTAAGGAAGAATATGTTAGAATTAAAAGCAAATTACCAATGTTTTCTTCCAATTTTTTTTTAAAAATTTGTAAGCTGTTTTGTGTTACTAGTTTCTGTTCATTAAATAAGTTCATCCTTTTATAAATTTGGCAAATCATGACTAATTTCTCTTTAAATTTTCTAACTGATATTAATGTTTTCTAATGGTTAGTATTTTAATTAATTTTTTTAGTTTCTGATTAAAATTAACGAAAATTTATTGAACTTTTTATAATTAACTGTTACTGAGATATGAAATTTAGGTAAGCGCTATTTTTTTAGAAAGAAATTTTAGTTTATTATATTAAATTTCAGTGACCTACAGAATCAAAATTCCTGTTTAATATAGTGAAATAATTTTTAAATAGGGGGTCAGGAGAAAAGCTCTAGAATAATATTTTCAAAAAACTATGATTGCAACTTCAAAATTTTCATCATTCTATGCTCTGGCATTTTCAAAAATAATTATATTTAAGGTGAAAACAAAAAAGAAGAGTATATTAATAAATTACTCTTGCCTGATATTTAATCAAAAAGAAAAAAATTATGAAACATATGATTGAAATTTACTAAAATATATAACCTGAATTTGTAGAAAAAATATATTATTAATTTTTTTTATATATTATATATTTATTTCTTATTGAATATAGGCTTGTATCAAAATTGGCTGTGAAAATTTTACATTTTTATGATTATATACTACATTTATAAGGTGATAAAAAAATTGTATATGATTTAGTTTGAAAAATATATGTGTCTGTGTGATTTGGAATTCTGAAAATATATTTATGCCAAAAGTTAAATGTAAAAATTATTACTTCTGTACATTTGGAAGAGGTCAAAATTTGTTATCAGAATGTTGTCTTGGTGTTGGGTAAGTCAGGCCTTGCTGTAAACTAAAATGTGAAGCAAACTTAAATTTATCAAATGAAAGGCTTAGATTGAAAGTGACTTAAGTCTGAAATATGGAGAAAAAATAAACTTTTGGTCGTTTATTTGAAGCTAAAAAAAACAAATTGAGTTTTGTAAAATAATTATTTTTTTCTTCTTCTTTTAATAGTGTTATTTATAAATTAAAGACTAAATCCAGTTTTAGATCTTTTAGGGTCTGGTTGAATTGGACGGTTGACCAAATGTAAACAATGACAAGCTTCTTAAATTTAGGAAACTTCCTGTGTATTCCTCCGCTAATGTTATGCTTACAAGGCGATGTGTAAACAGGTTTAATATTCTAGGAAGTTTTATTATTTTGATTTGCGTTTAAATGTATGCGTAAATTCACCATTCATTAGCGCTTCCTGTAATTTGTAACAAGTCGTGAGACGAAAGCAAATTTAAGAAAATTAATATCACACCATAAATTAAGTGTAAGCTTTGTATGTTTCATTGAAAGAACGCATAATGTAAACTCTGCAAATATAATAATATTGGATGGTGGGCTTTTTCGAGCTCAGGCGTGTGTAAAAATCAATCGAAAGTAGTAATTTGGAAGTCTTACGACGAGTTTTAACAACTAGCGCCATCTGTGCTTAGCTTTACACGGTCAATCGTCCTCATTTAAGTTCAAAACTGGTCAAATACAAGTTGACTCTATTAGATTCAAAACTGTTCAAATCCAGTTTAATTAGGTTAGTAATAGTTTTGCAAAATATTTATATTTTTGTGTTTATGTAAAATAGTTTTTTTATATTGTTCTAAAAAGGTCAATGTTTTTATGCAAAATTTTAATTTCACAACAATAATTAGTTTGTTTTTTACTATAAAACGTACTACATATATATATTCAGATTTTTTTTCAAAATCGTGAGAGATAAGACTCGTTCACCTTCGAATCTACAGCCTTCACATAATTCATCAAACACTGCCTATCGTCAAAATAAAGTACAAGGTAAAAACTGTTGACTCTTAGGTAAAATTCAGAAGTTGTATATCTACTATTTTTGTACATTAGCCTTGTAATAGCATTGTTAAAAAAACCCAACAAATCACATCCAAGACAGTGTATCACTTTATGCACATATTTGTTGAAGTAACGAAACGAACTTTGTTTTGAATGATGTAACTTAGTATCAAAAAAAGTATTGTGGTCTCATAAACAGGCTGCTGTTGTAGATAAAACTGACCTCAGTTTATGTGAATAGTTTTTGCAAAAAAAATAAGTCTGTTTTTGGGCATATGTATGTGTATGCATTGATGTTTTTAGAACTTGTGTGCTATTGTGTGTATTGTGTTTTCTCTCTCCTGATTCTATCAATATTTGTCATTCGTTTTTTTACTCATTGTCCTGTATTCAGTGCAGGCCGTCATTTCATAAAACACATAATTATAGATGTGTAAGTTATCAAAACTATTTTACATTTATTAGTAGAATTTTGTGTATTTAATTTAAGGAAGTATTTAGAAAGTAACATAAGCTATTGTATTCTTATTTATGTAGATTTGTAACTTATTTCTTTATTATATTTTTAATTATCTCTGGATAATTATGATCATAATTTATAACGTTTAATGGGACCAACACTCTTAGTTTGAAATAAGTATTAAACTATGCACTGAAGTAAATAGCAAATAAAACGTGTCATGCGAGCTTTTCAATGAAAAGTTTTTAATGAACCAAAGCTGTTATTTTGGAAGTATAATTTCTGCTATTTTAAATATAAGTAAAACTGATTTTTAATTTTTAGTGAGCCAAAGCTCTTGTTTTGGAAGTATAATTTCTGCTATCATTAAATTAGATTCATTCATTTCAGATGCTTTGTTTCAAATATTCTAAATCGTATGAATAATTGATGCATTATATTTCATTTTAAAGTGCCATAGGAGCCATTTTTTTAAAAAAAGAAATATGAAACGAAATCTTAATTGTTGTTTTAAAATTTGAGTCTTAAGTAGGTTTTTAACATTTTTAACTATATTTGTAAGACTTCATTCTAATGCAGTATTAAATCAATCCTGAATGAACTGATTTATTATTATCTCAATAATGTATTAGTAAGTAATAAATATGCTAAATAATTTAAACTGTGTTTTTTTTTCTTAAAATTTATTTATAACAAAATTTGTTATGTAAATAATAATTTAGCTGGTAATAAATAAGCTAAGTAATAATTAAATTGTGTTCATTTTCAGAATATTCAGTGATCAATAAGTTGATCCATCGGTGATTTATGAGTTGATTAATTTATGTAAGTGGTGAATTTTATAAAAACTTAGTTCATTGCTGTATGCATCTTTTTTTATATAGTTATTTAAAATTAATTTATTAGTTAGATATTTAATTTTTATTAAACTAATTTTACATCCACCATTTACTATACCACATCTAAATCATATTTATGGCATTTAGATAATTTTGAAATGTGGATATTCAACATTCTTTAATTTTCTTGACTTATTTTATTAATGCAGTCATTTATTGAAAGTTTTAAATGATGATTAAATTTTTGTGTTTTAGATTTCTTTAACTGCCGAATTGATAATTTTTTTAAAAATGTTGAGTTTGACTTAATTAATTAGTTTTATTTATTTTTGATAAAAGTGGATGCTTGTAAATGGCAAATAAATATTTTTTTTCAATGTTAATATAATTTATCGATGAATTTGATGCTTACTCTAATTTAATGCAATTAATTATTCATTGAGAAATAAATGATTAAAAAAAATTTCATAAAGGAATTATACAGTGTTTCTTTTAAGTAAGTTCATTTAGCTTATATAATTATAGTTATGTTTACTTGAAGTTAAATAAATTACTTCAAAATTATTTTAAATAATAGTGAACTTGACTAATAATACAATTTATTCTGTTAACATTTAATTTTTTCTTCTAAATTTTATATTACCATTTGTTTGGAGCATTTTTAAGAAGAAATGGTTTTAGTACATTATTTAAAAAAGAATGTTTGCGAATTTTTCTTATGAATTTCAATTCAGTCGTTCTCCGTTTATACATTTTAATTAAAACCATTTGTTCATTTTCAATGAGTTCATTAAAAGTGTTGTCACTATGCAATGCGTGCCATGTTCATAAAAACTGAACAATTTATGACTGTTTATTACCAGTTTTCATATTAAGTTTGTTGTGAAATCTGTTAATTTGTGTTTTGACGCTCCGATTCTTATTTGTATGAATATTTTTTCACTTTTAGTTCTCATTTTTGTTATAATTGTAATCAACTGCATACATTATTTGTATGGAACAAGTGAAACAAAATAATCAGCTGTATCACTGCCAATATACCATGTTTTTTTAAATCATTTTTTTTATTGTGATGTAAGTCTCTTGCAAAAGTATTTTTATTGTCAGAAACGTGTCATGTTTTGTGCATATTATTTTCAGCTGAAATTACTTTTTTTTCTTCACGGGAGACATAAGTTTTCAGTAGACAATTATAGACAGGAATTTGTTTGTTCTACTTTTCTGATTGAAGGATTCAATTTTTCCTACTGAGACAATTCTCATACTAATTTTCAAATTATTGAATACATTTAAATGACTTGCACAGTATTCAAATTATTGAATACATTTAAATAACTTACACACTATTCAAATTATTGAGTACATTTAAATAACTTGCACACGATTCAAATTATTGAATACATTTAAATAACTTACACACTATTCAAATAATTGAATACATTTAAATAACTTACACACTATTCCAATTATTGATTAAATTTAAACTTACTACTTAAATTGTTTAATATATTTAAATAACTTACATACAAAATAACTTGTTGAATATAATACATTTAAACAACTTACATACCATTTAAATTATTGAATACATCGAAACAGCTAACATACTATTTTTAAATTATCGAAACAGTTTTACAAATTCCATTATAGTCTTCTGTTCACCAGTGCATTTTTTGCAGTTCTATACCTTAATAATAACTTGTTCTAGCATTAATTAAGTTTTAGAATAAACCTTTGATAATGATTATATATTGACATATTATAATTCATAACAAACTAAAATTTATTCAAAAAATATTTTATTTAACATAAATAATTGAGATTTTACCTCTTTGTTGTCGGTTACTATCGGTTTTAGATATGATATAAAACTAAAATATCTACATTGTTTTAAGTAAGTACTAAAAATTTATTTAAAGTTTCCTAAGTTTTATTTATTACAAACAAAATTTTAATCTGTTATGTGCTTCACACCACAATACAAATGCTTTAAACTAGCATTCGTGACCCTGCTGACAGTGATTTTCTTAAAAATGATGCTCAAAATATTTTTTAAAAAAATGAAATACTGGAATAAGTGTATCTAAGCAACACAAGATTGCAGAGAAAACAAGAGCCAAGTTGTTTTAATGTATTATTAAAGAAGGTTTAACAAGCAAATTCTTGCTAATAGTTCTGTGTCCTTTGTAGTTTTTATTTGTACATGTTAATATCTTTCATTTAAAAAAAAAAAACTTGAAATTGTTTTAAATTTGTAATTAAAAAAAATTAATTTAATGGTTAGAATTATGAATGTCAAAGTTAATTTTTTGAGTGTCTATTTTGGCACTTTTCGTTATATTTTAATAAGTTTTTAACAAAAAATATGTAATGTTTTGCATTATTATTCCTTTCCTTTAAAAATTTAACTGGCTTTAAATTTAATTTTGTTCAATTTTTAACTTTTCTTCGAGTTAAGATTTATTTAAGCTGTTATCCCTTTTTTCTTCAATTATGTTTTTAAGTGTTTTTTTATTAATGTCTATTGATATAATTGGGAAACGAAAAATGCAATACCATTTAATTATTGCAAACCAAAACTACCAAAAATGCAAACGCTAAATAAAGATTACTAAAAATAAGGCAATAACTAAGAACTACATTTAAGCAATATTTGACAGCATTTTTTCTCAAATTTCAGCAGATTTAAGTTATTGTTTTGATTAATGTAAATAGACCCCAATGCCATTTCTAATGTGAAACAAGGATTATTGTTCAAATTTACCAATAATTGTACGATAATTAGAATGTTATCAAAATAGTTATAAGGGTAATTATTTTAAGTAGTATCATTAGGAAATATTATGTACTTTTCAATAAAGTAATTTGAAAGTTCGTATAGATATACAAACATGAATAAAATATAACCATTTATGTTTAATACTTTTGCTATTATCAAAGGAAAATGATAATCAAAATATTTAATTAACATAAAAATAAGCATACTTCATATGTTTAAAATAATAGTATAATTATTTAATTTAAAACTATTTTATTTTACTTTTATTATTTATATTTGACAACTATCAAAAAACAAAATAATTAATTAATAATTATATAATATAAAGAAAACAAGGTTGAAAATAAAAAATATTGAATGTTTCAAGTGTTTTTTTTTTCTGACACATTTGAAATTAATTTTCAAGTTGCTCATAACTTTTGCAAGAGGCACAACTTAAGTTATCTATATGTTAGTCAGTTTATTATTTTCTCAATTTTTTTCAAGAGCTCAGGAGCGGTTTTAGCATCGAATTCTTTGTAATAAACTTTTTACTTCAATAAACATATGATGTACCACCACACTGCCATTTGTATGTGTGTGTTTAACGGCTCTTTTACAAGAAGCCATATATATATAGCCCACTGTGTGGGTTAATCAAGCAGTCAAATGTATTCCATTCACTGGATAAGTGTCTACACCATTTTTTTTTTCTTTTTTCATAATTGTTATTATACATTGTAATAGTTATTGAATACAGTTGTTAATTCTTCTTTTTTCTCCATTTGTGCTAATTGCACTGTTTTACATAATTTTGTATACATTTGCTATAAAAAGTAAATAATGGGTTGTAAAAACTAATGAATGATTATACAGAATACATCTTGTATTTCACTCTGTCTTGTGTCTTTTTTTTTTCTTTTTCTAATTCACTAGTCTAAAATATTCTATTTATGCTTTATTTTGTATGGTTGGTTGTCCGTGTAAAGCAAAGCGCAGATGGCGATAGGGATTGAAATTCGTCGTAATACTTCCAGGTAAATACTTCCGACTGATTTTTACGTCTAAGCTTGAAAAAACGCACCATCCAATATTATTATACCTGTAGTGCTGACAATATAACACATTCCTTTAACGAAACAAACAACAAATGAATCCACGAAAACCATGGTCAAAATGTTTGCGTTCAGTACATGATTTTTCAATTAAATTTTTTAAACTAATTATCGAATTATTTAGTTTCAAATTAATTGCTTCTTTATTATTTTATGTAATTTTATGTCATTGTTTGATATTTTAAGTTGACCCGCAAACGTCATTTTCCCGTATCTATTCAATACCTCCTGAAAGAAAGAAATTTTCAGCAACATAGCAGTCCGACATAACGAACGTAAACTGCGCAGTGGAGAACAATAATAAGAAAGATGTCACTTACGTTCGAGCTACTAAGGTGCGGGTGAGGGAAAATGCGAAAGATGTCATTACATTTGGACTACTGAAGGATCAAACTTCTTGTTTATCCGTGCTGAGGACTTCTCTCTTCTAGGAGGTATTGAAATAATTGTCCCTTGAGAAATGATCAATCGAAGTTTTACTGTAATTGTTTGTGAAGAAATATCCAAATTATATATTAAAAAAATAAATAAATAAAATCAGTTTACTATTTGATTCAAATGCATTGTGAATTAACTCTTTCAGAAAATGAACTGAAAGTTTTCCTTTTAACATGGTTTTTTGAAACTCTGTCGTCAATGAAAATTTAAAAAAAGACCCAGTTTTTAATAAGTAAATATCTTCTATTCTTCCTTTAGCCTTTTACACTTTGAAACAAACCGTTGATTTCAAACTATATGTATATCATCTTGCTGTGAAGAAGTATATCTGGGCTTTAGAACGGACGAATAACTTAAATATTTCAAAAGTCGTGCAACTTTTTTAAAAATCACCAATTCGGCGACATTTTCCCACCTAGATGAAAATGATCAAAATCACAGCCTTATTCTCAGTTTTTATAAAATTTTATGAGCCCAGATAATGCAGCATTTGGGTAAGTTAGTAAATATTAAAAAATAGACCCCAAAAGCTTTTAATTTCCACAAAACTGGGGCTTTTCTCCATATTAACTTCGTGCGCCATTTTCAGAATAAGACTCTAGCTTTTATTAGGCTAAACTTGTCCTAACAGGCATGAGTAGCCGTTGAAAACTCGCAGCAGTTATAAAAATAGCATATTATTCGCAAAAGAGCATCACTTTGGCATGAAATAGCCTTCGTTAACGCTGTTTTTCGAAGCTCTATCTCCAAGGATAATAAAAAAGCCATAGTTTAAGTGCCTTGCACTTGAAGCAATGCGATGATTTTTAACTATATATAGAATCATGGCGTGAAGAATTGTCAGAGTTTCTGAACAGACATGTTACTTAAATTTTTTACAAACTGTCATTAAACTGTTTTAAAAATCTCCGATTTGGTAACTCTTTTCTACCTAGATGAAAATTATCAAAATCACTGCAAATGGTTATTGAAAATTGCAATTGTGTTACAAATTAAAAATTTATTGTAATACAATTAATTATTACAAATTGTTAATTGTATTACAAATTATTGTATTGAATTACAAATTAAAATAAGAAGTAGATTTTTACCTGAGAAATAAATTTTTTTCACACCGTTGGTATGTTAAATTTCACAGAAACGAAGAAATTGGGCTTTTTTTTTTTTTTTTTTTTTTCTAATTTAATGAAGAAAAGTACTTAGAACCCATATAGACTTTTACGAAAATTGTCCGCAAAAAAATGACAACTAATACATTTTAGTTCGTGGGCCCCCCCAAAAAAGGGCCGGATGTGGCCCTCGGACCGCCAGTTGGTGACCACTGCTGTAGAGTCTTAATTCATCTGTTGTTTGTTTCATTGAAAATTAAATTTAAAGAACGTGTTATATTGAAGACACTATAAGTATAATAATATCAGATGGCGCGTTTTTTCCAGTTTAGACGTAAAAATTAGACTGAAGTACTAACCAGGAAGACTTACGGTGAAATTTAAGCGCCATCTGTGCTTAGCTTTCCACGCAATAATTTAGCAAATGTGTTTTCTGGGAAAAAAATAAGGTGCTATTTTGAACCCAAGACGAAAAGGTGTCATGGGAAGAAAAAATATTCTTAATGAATCCTAGGTCAAAAAAGTATGAAATAAAATAATTAAGAAAATTTTAAGAAACGATAATTTTTTTATGTGTTTGCATGAAAAAGTAATAAATAAAATATTAAGTATTAAGTTAATTTTAAAATTTGTTGCTAGAATGTCTTATAAAATTTTTAAAGAAAGCAGATGAAAAGTCAGTGGTTTTCTAATAACAAGAATAACATCAAATAAACCACTGACTTTTCATCTGCTTTTCTTGCTGCACATTTCAGAAATTTTTTACATAAAATTAACATAATGCTTGGTTAATTAGCCGAGATTGCATAAACTAGATTTTTATATGTTATGCGTTACTTCTAATGGAAGAGACACTTTCAGTTTTTTAAATATTCATAAATTTCACAAGAATACTCAGAGAAATATTTTGTTACCTCAGAGGTAATTAGTTCATGCGATTTTTCATACTTAGCAATAGGGTTAAAACTTTCAGAGGTTTCAGCGATCGACAGTAAATTACGATAGAAAACAAGTATTTTCGAACACCCTACGCCAGAAAATAAAGTAATAAGCTTGAAACTGATACCAATTACTTCTGTTATTATTTGAAATAACTGCATAAAATTTCATAAATCAAGCATAAATATTTATGGAAATATGGACATTTTTATAATTAGCAAATTTTTTTTTGTCTTACGTTTGTTTTCCTACAACTTAAAAAATATTCAATAAAATTGAACAAAATTTTTTGAGCAATTAAAAAGTAATTACAAAATTATTGTTTTAGAACATGAAAAAAAAATTATGCAGGATATGACTATTTAAAGTAGTTCTTTTACACTGCGCATGAGCGGAAAAAATTTTAAAAAAAAATCTTTTTTATTACTTTTGTAGTAAATCGCATTTGGCAGCTAATGAAAAAAAGTCTTATTTGAATATTTTAAAAATTTAAAAAGTTTCAGGCAATTTTCCATGTAGTTTATGTAAAAGAAATCTCAAAAGGAAAAAGAGTTTTCCACAAATATCATTTTATATTATTAAACAAGATTTCTAAAAATGACACCTGTATTGTGGGTGATCATCCCCCATAAAAGAATATTTTTTACGACTGTTTTCTTCCCTTATTCCATTACAGTTTGGCGTCTGGACGATGATTATCATTGGTCTTAACTATTATCATTTGTCTTATGGTACAAAATAAAATTTATAAAAAACCCCTTATTATTTTGAGCGTTTTTTTGTTTTGTTTTGTTTTGAAAGTTTAAAATCTGCTTAGAAAATTGCTTGAAACTATTTAAATTTTTAAGATATTCAAATGAAACGTATTTCATTAGTTGCAAAATACGATTTAATACAAAATTATGGAAAATATTTTCAAATTTTTTCCTCGTGTGCGCAGTACATTTAAATAGTCATATCTTGCGCAGTTTTTCACGAATTTTTTTTTCAAATTATAAAACAATAATTTTGTAATTAATTTTTGATTGCTCCAAAAATTTAGTTCAGTTTTATTAAATATTCTCAAAGTTGTAGCAAAAAAAAAAGTAAAACAAGGAGACAAAGAAATTAATTTTTCATAAGCATTTAAGTAACAAAGCAAAGAAATAAATTGAATGAAGAGCAACCTAAGACTAAAAACATAAGAAAAAAAAATCGAATTAAACATTACCAATCTATTTTAAAATTGAAAAATAATTAAAAAATGCAGATTGTTATCTAAGACGAATGTTAAAAAGTACCTTTCATCATAATTTACACTGCTAAAACTTGGAATGCTACAAAATTTCACCTCATTATTTCTTCAACTTAAAATTTCATTTTGACATGCAGCAATGATGCATCCTATCATAAATTGTAAAACATTTTATCATAATAGCGGTTATTTATTATATCGGATTTTTTTTTGTGGAAAAAAAGGTGCATGGCCACAATAATTAAATTAAATATTTTTTTAATTGTAATTCCAAAAGCGTCATTCCGATCTTTAATCTATAAAGTCAGGTTAAATAAAGATCGAATGAAAGGTGCAAATTATATCTAAAGACGAATAAGTCTGAAAAAAAAAAAAAAACATTTGAAGAAACTTAACTATAGTGCTGCTCTCTGTACTACTTGAAAAGAGGTAAAAGATAGATCTCACTAAAAATGCACCTTTATTCTTAGGTTTATTATAGAGATAACCTTTCTAATATTTTCAATGATTTAGATATTGCTTATATAAATTTTATTTTGTATACTCTTATCGAGAAATTTCCCTTCGAATATAGCAAACGGAAATTTTATACTATTTTTATTAAAGAAGCATTAAAAAGATGAAACAGATGTCAGTTAAAAAAATATTACTATCGTTTTAACTTATATGAATGATTTTTAATATTTAGATTTCCTTCTTATAGGTTTTTCGATAATTTTATATTTTACACTTCTAATCTATAGAATCTATAGATTAGATTAATGTTCAGGAAATTTGGCGACTCATAATGAAAAGATCTCGGCTTCTATAATTTGAATTCCAAATCTTTTTGTAAATGCATTTATGAAAATTGTTATGGAATAACTACATTAGGACTAAACTTGATTTGGTATTAATATTTTAACTGACCAAAAAGAGGAGCAACATAGTTGAAATATGTTCTACGTTTTACTCATTTTTAAAGAAGCATTATTCCGCTTTATGATAGTCTTCCTCATTCTATTGCTAATACAACATGAAAGATAACAGAAAAGATATAATAGAAATAAAGATATAATAGATATGATATATAATGGAATTAAACATAACACAAGTATATAACAATAAAGATAATAGAGGGCAGCACTATAAAAAAAGAGTGGAGCAAGTTAGAAAACCTTTTTTCTCGGGGATTAATAACGCACTCTCTTTAATAAATTTTTAATATTTAAATGAAATAAATTTATCGATACTATTTCTATCAGTAATTTCCTTTAACTTTTAAATTCTTTTCTTCCACGTTGATGGAAATTAAATATATCTTAACATTTACAATTATATTAGATCCCTAAAAGTAAAATTGCACTCAGTTTATAATTGCTAATAGATGGCAGCACTGATATAAAATTATATTAATGATTCTGCTTGTTGCCTTTATCACTGATAGCTGTAAAGATACTTATTACAAATAATGATTATTTATAATGTTAATATTATTTGCTTAAAAATATTATAAACACTAAGTTAATCTTCAATCATATAACTATGCATATTTAAATTAGATACATGCTTTTAAATAAACTTGTGAGTAAAAACATAACAGCATTTTCAAATGCTGCTAGTAAACATTAATACCGATTTCACCAACAAATAAAAACTCATTATTGAAAAAATAATTAAATAATCAAATCAATCAATTAATACCACACAATGAAGAGCATCCAACAAAAGATAGGGTATACTTTGTGCAATGTAGAAAAAAAAAAACGCGAATATAGCTTAAATGAAAGTACTACACTATCTTTGTAGAATATGTACATATCTATGAAGTATCTATAAAGAATACTTAGCGATGAAGTATGTACTTCGCTGTTATTTCGATTACGTAATTATTATGTCTGTTATTTTTCAGAATTTTAAGTTAGAAATCAGCGCTCAAATCCGAGAGAAAATAATAAAGGGCTTTATTTTAATTATGCTTTCAATAATTTTAAATCTTTGTTGAATTCCGAACAATTTATTACATTAAATTATTTGTAAAACCAATTGAATTAAAAAAAAGGTTTCTATGTTTTTATTATTAGCTTAAAATCCATTTACAACATACCTTCACTAAAAAATGCGAAACTTTACTTATATTATTTTGCGTAATGCAAAATGCAGACTTTAAATATAAGGTCTTATTCAAACATTTTTAGTATTTGATATCATTTGACATTTTTATTCATATTTATATAGCAGTACTGGAACTGCAACTCTAGCAATACTACGTCAAAATATTCATAAAAGAAAAGAAAAAAAACTTACCTAACTTGTTGATTTTTAACACATAGTAAATCTAATAATTCTCTTACGTGGCTCCCAAATTTTGGCTGTATTTCTTTTCCGCCGGTGGCAACGTTTGCTTTGCTTTGTTTATGTTACTATTTCTCTTACACGGCGAATCGACCAATGATTGCCGCTAAAAATATCACATGGCGAATCGACCAATGATTGCCGCTAAAAATGTCACATGGCAAATCTAGCTGAGGTGGCTCAACATATAGCGCTTTTAAAAACGGAAACTGAAAAAACCAGAAAGCAATCGCTGCGGCAATCTCATACTATTAAGCTAGGCAGAAGTGAGTAGTCTTTGTCGATAGATCTCTATTTTAGTATTTTGTCGAAAGCATTTTTTTTCACGAATTTATATATTACGAATTTATTTGACGATTTTTGATTTACATCACGAATTATAATATAGCACATTTCTAATAGGTTTAACGAATTACATGTCATTTATTTGAATTCAAATTTAATTTAATGACTTAGTATTTACTAAAAAGATGTAATTTTTTTTTAAAAAAAAAGTTTTTATATGGATTTGAATGATTGTTTTGAATTCTTAGAATTTTGTGCATTTGCAATGTACCTAAGTTAGTAGCGAGCGAAGCGATCTTGGTTTGCGAAGCAAATCATATAAGATTGGGTAGCAATTTTCGGGGGTTGGCGAGCGTTAGCGAGCAAGGGGCACAGCCCACTAGTACGCCTTAAATACTATTCATGTTGAAACCGTAATTCTCTGATCAACGAAAAAATACGGCAAAAAGGTATCAACTGCTGAACGCTCTGATTGATGTAGTCATCGTCAATTTTAATGACTCGTTGGAGCATCAGCAGCGATTGAACAACACCTAATTTATAAAGAATAATTTAAAACAGAGTTAAAAATTAATTCAGCGAATCAATGAATATTACAACCGGCAGAATAGTGAAAAGAGAAGATCACTTTAAGCGAGACAATTAAAAAAATCAAATAAATAAATGAAAATTCACTGAATAATTTTTTTAAACATTGTTACCTTATATAACATAAAAATATAATGATCAAACAAAGTTTACCATTATTATCGGTGAATTTTTATTGGCCGAAAAATCCCAGGTAGGGTCCAGTTTTCCCACATTAGTTTTCGTATTGGTTTGGTTGTCATCAGCATAAAATTGATATAATTCATTAAAGAATTATTTTCCTATAAATATTTTTGCATCCTAATTTAAAGGTACCTGTACTGTTATTATTTCGTTTTTGATTTTGTTTTTATTATTATTGAAGTGATACTTCTTATGCGACATCCAACAAGGTGGCGTTAAACGTTTAACGCTACATTTTTATTGGCCAGGAAATCACGTGGCAGGATCCAGTTTTCCCTCATTCATTTCCATATTGTTTTTGTTCTCACTAGCATAAAAGTCATGAAAGTATTGTTTTTCTATAAATATTTTAGTTTGATTTGATACACATATAATTTAATAGGGTAGTATTTTTTATTTTCAAACTTAGTGGATAACAATTGTAAAAAATGAGTGAAAACAATCCCACGGACAATGCGACGAATTTAAGGCTATGTCAAGGTGTGAATATCAATTGATTGTTAGGTTTTCTGCTTTCTAATTGCCATTTATATTTCACCAAATGCAGCCATGAGGGATATTCAATTATTTATTGCAAAATCTTTATTGCCACTATCCACTGCAGGTTCACAAGCTCTGGCAGACGTTACTGGTGAAGAAGTTGATTATTGTGAACTGCCTGTGATCCCTGCAGGAGATTTTAATGTGAATTTCTCGTTACCTGAAGCTGAAACATTCTTAACCTTCCTTAAAGACAAATATGGATTGGAAATGATAAATGGTAGGAATGATCCAACAATCAAAGGTGTAACTACCATTGATGCAGTTTTTGCAAGAAATATTGAAAAAATAGAACTCAAACATTTCGTATCTTACTTTAGTTATCATGATCCCAATGTGAATGTTATAGATTTGGATATTTCTCCACTCGAAATTGATAATTAGGAGATGCGATCCATTGTGAATTGTAAGCATTGTTAATAAAGTTTGTCTTAAAGAAACAATATGATTTCACTAAAAATCAATTTCTACCCCTTCCTATTTTCATTTCCACATTAAGAAGTTTCATTTCTTCCGCGCGGAAGGACTACACGCACTATTTTTTTGAATAACGTAATTCTACGTTACATTTTAGGATAAAGTTATTTAAATCGGTGTCTGATCTTGCGAAACGTTTTACAATTATTATTTTTTGGTACAAATGACATTAATGTACTATCATGAATAACGGTTCAAGAGATTCGTTAAATGATTTAGAACTTAACTCATACACAAAAGTGATGAATGAAAAAATTGTATTTAAAATATATCCGTCCGTTTGGTAAGCAAAAATATTAAACGACAGTCATGAACTCAAAAAATTTGTTATAACTATATACTTTTAATTTGAAATGTTATTTCAAAAAATGATTATTTAGAAAAAAGATTTATGTTCGCTCTTAGATCTTAATAGTTTTACGAGGGAAATATTTGGACGTGGGAAGTGGAAGGCACAAATGTTCTTTTTAGTTTATTTAGTTGAATAATTTTAACTATTTTATGCTAAGAAACAGGGAATTATTGCGAAGGTGAGAGTTATATAAGGAGAAAAAAATGTGATACTGTAGCATTCAAAATATAAATTTTATAAATTGGCCATGTTTTAAAATTCCGCCATTATCATTCTAAAAGTTTGGATAGATATAATAGTACTATGAAAGAGACTTCGTGTTATTGAATGGATTTTAAAATAAATCAACTCAAACTCTTATCCATATTACAAACCACCTTTATCCCCAAATCAGTTCAATATTCAGTAAAGCATAAAATAAAATGATGTTCTATTAAATACGAGGTAAATTGAAATATTTTAATAGTATTATAAATTATTTCAAGAAAAAAATTATTATAAATTATATAAATATAAATTTTTATAATAATTTATATTTTTGTAATAATTTATACTTATGTGTAATTTTTATTTATTTTATATCATATTACTTATTTATTTTTTTTAATATTATTTCAAATTTATATATAAATTATTATAAATTATTTAAAAAAATATTTTAAGAAAAAAAACTTATATTGTTCAAATTTCGAATTAGAACTGATACTTTGTTTTGTTCAGGATTCTCTGGAGTGAATGCTTTCGATTGTCCCTTTTGTCTTTTTGGCCCACTGTAAAAATGACATTTTTTCATTTTTTTATACTTGATTATAGAGGTTAAACATTGATTACAATGGAAGAGGAAAAATTTGTACAGAAGTATAACTCACGTGACCTCACATCAGAAAGGTTCTGGGTTCGAATTCCGGACAAAGCATTGACGTAAATTAATTTTCAGTACTATCTATCCTTAATGTGGGTAGTATTTATTATAGTATTTTAAGTATGAGTATTTTGTGAGGGTTAAATGTTTTGCAATTGTGCATAAAGTTTATTATACTAACGCATTTGCTTGACCTAGTTCCCTACATTTAAGTATTAAATTCCATACATCACTAAATGAAAACGATATTAGTGGGAGGAGTTGTTTCCAATTCCGCAGTTGAAATCCTAGTCAACGCATTGAAGGTTCGTGAGATTGCAATAAACAAGAAAATGTTTCTATCTTTGACTCGGATCTCTTTAACGAATTAAAGCATCAATAAGTATAATTGGTAGATTCCTTCATCGTCTATTAATGTGATCACGTTTTGAATTGCATCATTTCGGAAAGAAAATTATCGTTTAGAGATCATGGCTTTCCAAAGTGGGCACTATCGTCTCTTTCACCCCCCTGTGAACGGTGAATAATTTTAGGGGGCGTTGGGACTTTCTAGAATATGTGTCGAAACTTCAATACAGAAGAAAAGTTTTTTAAGTATCGAGTACATGTTTAAATAACTGATTTTAGTTTGTAATGAAATATCAATACCTTTTTAACAATGCATAGATTGTATGATCTGCTTAAATTGTAAGTAAAAAGTTCGAATTAGTCTAAAAAAATACGTATTAATTCAGAGAGAGAGTACATGTTGCGTACTGTGAAAGTACATTTCGTCATTTAAAATATTATCTGTACAAATTAATTAGCATATATATATATATATATATATATATATATATATATATATATATATATATTCTCTTAAACGAATAAATATAATTTCTCCATTACTTTTGCTTTCCAGTACAAAATTTATTTTTTACTTCAATAAGTAACTATCACCAAAATTTATTAGTCATCATTGGCGTGAATAGAAGTAGGGCTAATTTTTACGGTTCCCCTTAACGAATAAGTAATTTTCCTTCATTAGTTTTGCGTTTTAGTACATAGCTTATTATTATTTTTTTTTTTAAAAAACTTCAATTAAAACCTAGTAACAAAAATAATCAAGCTTCATTGGTGTCAACAATAGAATGTCGATTTTTTTATGTTTCTCCTAACTTATATTTGTTCAAATACCGTTGATTTCAAACTATCAAATTTTATATAAATATTTTTTAAAGCATAACTATAAACTTAACTATTCACTTAACTTAAGAAATTAAACTTAACTTAAGTGTAACTTAAGAAATGCTAATTTGTTGACGTAGTTCGCCCGTGGCATCATTTTCACGTTGAGCATTGAGATCTGACACAAAGAAAAAAAAATGAATGCTAAAGAACGCGCAATAAACTTCTTTTTTTATTAACTCCTTGTTTGATTATGAGTTTGAATGCTAACAGCAAATAAACATCGCTGATGCTATCTTTAAAATATTTGAAAAAGAAAAGTCGTCTGCATTTTAATTTAGATCTGCAGCAATTCTAATCGTCAGCATTAGAACTACCGCCAGAGTGGGCTCTACACCAATAAGAAAATTAAATTTTTCAAATGTCTCTTCCATACGATCGAATAGAAATTTTTTAATGATTTTTAGTATCATAGGCTAAAATTGCCCCTTTCTCCGAGACAGGGAAACTCTTTATTTATTATTATGTGCTAGTGGGCTGCACCCCCTGCTCGGTAACGCTCGCAATCCCCTGAAAATTGCTACGCAATCTTATATGGTTTGCTTCGCAAACCAAGCTCGCTTCGTACGCTGCAACTTAGGTACATTGCAAATGCACAAAATTCTAAGAATTCAAAACAATCATTCAAATCCATATAACAACTTAAAAAAAAAAAAAAAAATTACATCTTTTTAGTAAATACTAAGTCATTAAAATACATTTGAATTCAAATAAATGGCATGTAATTCGTTAAACCTATTAGAAATGTGCTATAGTATAAAATCTTAAAGCGTAACAGCACGACAGAGACTCATTTTTTAATGAATAACTAATAACAATAATAAAACAAATAAATTCGTGATATAAATCAAAAATCGTCAAATAAATTCGTAATACATAAATTCGTGAAAAAAAGCGCTTTCGACTAAATACTAAAATAGAGATCTATCGACAAAGACTACTCACTTCTGCCTAGCTTAATAGTATGAGTAGAGCCCCTGAATTAAACAGGCCGACTCATCATCTATTTTTGCTCCAAAGAGCTAACATAAGCGCAATACTAACATAACGTTAACTTGTGAACTTTTTTGTTCCAATATTGCTTGATAGGTCAGCTCTGATAGTATAGGAGCCTTAAGTATGAGATTGCCGCAGCTGATAGATTGAATTTCGGAAGATCTCACATTTGGTGAGAATGCTCTCTCTGGTTATTTCCGTTTTTAAAAGCGCTATATGTTGAACCACCTCAGCTAGATTTGGCATGTGACATTTTTAGCGGCAATCATTGGTAGATTTTCTAGCGTTGCCATTCGGGGAGTTGTAATGATTCTTTTTTTTGTCGCCGTGTAAAAGAAATATATATATAGATTTTCATTTAAATAATGAAAAAGAGTCATTGTAAGTTAGTTTTTAATTATTATAATTTTTAATTAATGAAATTGACTATTCAATTAATGGAGGAAAACAAAAAAGTATATCTGCTTCTTGTTAAAATTATTTTTTGAGAGGAAAGAAGTTTCTATTATAATGCAATAAGATGTTAATAATTCTTATGAATCTTACAAATACCGTCTAGAATTTTTTTTATTTTTGTTTCGCAATAAATATTTTTCGTTTATTTAATGAACATACTAAATTAAGAAACGAGGAAATTACTTTTTTGAAATCACGAGACGAAATTCTGGCTCGTTTCTCTGAAATCAAATTTAATTGTAGATAAACATCAACAGTTAGTTACATCTGTTTTTTTCCCTCTCTCTTTTTTTTTTGTTATTCAAGAAATAACGGTACAGATCGAAATCATTACTGTTTTTAATACTTTTCGTTAATGATTTTCTCCCTGCACCTTGTTTATGTTTTTTTAGTCACTCTTCTTCTACTTGTTTTCGTTTTATTCATTTCTTTAATTTTTTTTTTTGTGCATGGTAGGGGCACACGTGTGTATTTCACCCCTCATCACGACTTTCTAGTTGAAGTCAAAATGTGAATTTGCGCACATGTTTGTCTCATTAATTTTTATGTTTAGGAATCAGTGTAACTTTTATGATGTTAGTTACAGGGAAAATTAGCGTTTGCAACCGGCCACAAGAAGACTGAATATTAAAAAAAATTCTTATTATAATTATTATTATTAACTGATTATTAAAATAATGATTGATTATTATTATTAGTATTAATACTGATTATTATAATTATTAAGTGATGCTTAAAAAAAATTCTTATTATAATTATTATTATTAACTTATTATTAAAATCATGACTGATTATTATTATTAGTATTAATACTGATTATTATAATTATTAAGTGATGCTCAAAAAATTGTCTGCCAACAGCTACTTTTTATTTTGGCGAAAATGCACCGAATGTGCACTTTATTATTATTTTTTTAATTTTGCATTTTTAAATTCGTAATTTTTTTTAAAAAATTTGTAACACTTTGAAAATTACCTTATTTTGCTTTTTTTTTTCTTTAAATTTTAGAAATGTGCTTTATTATGCTCATCATCATTTGAGAAGTGCTTTACACTATAAAAATCAACACTTTACTTTATTAGTTGAAAATTTTAAATTTTTGAAAAGATGATCACATGTTAAATAAAAGGCCACTATTAAAAATTCTATATCTATTAAAAATTAAAAATACTACGTAGCAATATCTCCCAATTTTGTTCTGTAATGCTAATTAAAACAATTCCGTTCAGTTTTTTTTCAGTAATAGTAGTTTTGATAGTTTTTTGTTTTTAAATTTAAAATTTAACCACATAAAATGAATAAGAAAACATGAACAGATTTAATTTTTACCTGCGAATGCGAAGACATGCCAGTTATGCTTTGCCCCATTTTCTTCGGATTTTATTCATTTTACGAGTTTATAAGCATAATTTACGAATAAGAAACGAGTAAGAATTACAAATAAGAACAAGAATAAAAATGACAAACATGATCAATTGTGAATAAGAATAACAACTACAAATGAGAATAAGAATGAGTTATTAGAATAAAAGTGTTATGAGTTAGTGCAGCATTTTTCCTATGTATATTTTATTATTTTTATTATTATTTAATAAATATGGAATTATTATAATGTGGAATTCAATTTCTTAAAACTCTGCCACATGTTGAATAAAGCCACTATTAAAAATGCTACAGGTGACCGATGGCTAGTAGCGAAATCTCCTAATTTTGTCATATAATGTCAGCTAAAACGTTACCGTTTTTAATTTATATACTTTCTTTCTTTTTCAGTAACAGAAGTTTTGATAGTTTTTATTTTTTTAAACTTGAAATGTATAACCATATGATATGAATAAGAAACATAAATATAAATATAGTTAATTCTGAAATATAGATGCGAATATCGGTTAATAAGGCTTTTTTCTCCCATTTTCTTACTTTTTACTTAGTATTTTATTTATTTTACAATTTGTAAGAATAAATTACGAATAGGTACGTGTAAGAATTACAAATAAGAATAAGAATTATCAATCAGAATAAAACTTTCCAATATGAATAATTACGAATAGGAATAACAATTATAAGTAAGAATAAAAATTACGAATATGAATAATTGCGAATAAGAATAATTACGAATGAGAATTAGAACAAGTTATTAGAATAAAGTTGTTATTAGTTTGTGTCAGAATAAGGAATGTGTTGTGTCGTCAAACACTGGCGGTAAGTTCCCCCAGACGTGTGCAGGTGCAAAAAATTGGACCACCCTTATATTAATCCTTAATGGACCAATGCTGCCATATAACCGATATGGCAATTTTACTTACACGGTCCAATAACGTGTATAAGGCGGAAATCATTTTACTAATTTTATCATTCATAAAAATTTTCATATTTGCGGTTAATTAAATAATTACGTATTTCTAATTATTATTTTATTTTATAACCGTCGTTGAATGGCCGACCCAATTTCTAGGGTTTACGACTACCAATGCTCAGCTCCGTAGCCTCGTCATTTTGAACCCAATCCAGAAGACAAGGGAATTCCTGAATTGAGTATTAGGAGAAATTTGCCTTCGTGGAGGACTTTTTGATGGAACTAATCCTCATTTGCGTTACATGGAGAGGAAAACCACGAAAACCTCTCAGGGTCAGCCTGAGAGCAAGGGGACTCTAACCTTTGATCCGTCTACCCCAGAGGATCCATTGCGTCAGCACTGTGGTCGGTGCTAGCCGGGTGCGAAATTCGTATTACCCAGCAGTCGCTGAGATTCGAACCCGGTTCAGCTAATAGAAAAGCGAATGCTCTATCCTCTGACTGTTAAGGGTTAATATATGCTTCCCGCAATTGGATGTCCGGACAGATAGTGTATAATTTTAAGAAAAAGTGTAACATTATTTACTTGATTATTTGGGTGTAAAAGAATTGCCAGTAGATATGCTTTATGAAGAAGATCGAGTAAAAAAGTTTTCTAGAAAAACTACCCACCTGAATTTTTAATTAAATAACACTTTTTTAGTTTTATATGTGGTCTAAATCTGGAACAAAAGGTCTGGTTCGGGGAATATACTTTATTGAGAGGTACTACTATGAAGGAAAATCGCTCTTAAGCTTTATTGTACTTAAAAAAGTAGCAACTTGCATATTTACGAACAGATGCTTATGTCAGCACCAGAGTGGGGCAAAATTAAATTGAAATAATCAATTAATTTTAATTGATATGATAAGCCATTATTCCTTATAACATTACAGTTGAAAGGATTGGGGCAATAAACCGTATGTCTTTTTAAAGGTGACATTTTTACATCGAAGTGTTATTTGATATTGTTTCCAGTTAGGTTGTTTACAACTTTGTTAAGTTTCTACTAGATGACAGCATTATAAGCACAAACTTCTTAGTGTGGAATTAAAAAATCTTAATGTTTCTTACTTTTTATTTATATTTATAATATGCACTCTTCTGAACAATTGAAAAAGTGGCCGTTACAGCAAGACCTTCAACTGTAATTGAGATTATGAATAAATTGCTGCATTTTAGTTCATGAAGGAAATAAATAGTCTTTTAAATGTTAAAGGGACTGTGGGAATACCGTATGTAATGCTCGCACTGAGCAATTAATTTAATTATTTCAATACAAAAATATTGTACATAATAGTAATCTCTGCGTTGGCCGGGAGTCGAACCCGGGTCAACTGCTTGGAAGGCAGCTATGCTAACCGTTATACCACCAACGCTTACTGGCAGCTGTTAAAAATTTCTTTTATCAACTTGCATCTCAACTACTGCTGGAAAGTTTGTAAACAGCCACTTATACCCATTATTTCATAAGATATCTCAATTGTTCGTGGTTTACAATCTCACGCATTATCAACCTACTCTCCTTGAACGCTTTTCGTGGTTTCCATTTCCCTGTAATGCAACTGCGATTCCTTTATTCTCCTTCTTCTTGAACGCGAGTTTGTTGTTGTTCCCCCCCCCTTCTGTTCTGTAGTTCAAAATTATTAATTGACAGTATTGAACTTTTATTCGATCTACGGTCAAATTCGTATATTTTCATCGGCGATTCTAAAAGTTATTTCGCAGTCGAAAAAAGACGATAATAAAAGCTTAAAAAATGTATGCGGACGTAAGAGGGCACGAAAGTCCCTTGGAAGGAAATGTTTATTTTTCAATAGGTTAGCAAAATACTATTTGAATTGTTCTTTTTAAAATTAATAAAAAATGTATGACTTTTCATAAATCATCCTTCTTCAAGATATAAACCCTTAAGATAATAAAACTGATGGTTAAGAAAAAAGTGACATGCGTTGGCCGGGAGTCGAACCCGGGTCAACTGCTTGGAAGGCAGCTATGCTAACCGTTATACCACCAACGCTTACTGGCAGCTGTTAAAAATTTCTTTTATCAACTTGCATCTCAACTACTGCTGGAAAGTTTGTAAACAGCCCCTTATACCCATTATTTCATAAGATATCTCAATTGTTCGTGGTTTACAATCTCACGCATTATCAACCTACTCTCCTTGAACGCTTTTCGTGGTTTCCATTTCCCTGTAATGCAACTGCGATTCCTTTATTCTCCTTCTTCTTGAACGCGAGTTTGTTGTTGTTCCCCCCCCCCCTTCTGTTCTGTAGTTCAAAATTATTAATTGACAGTATTGAACTTTTATTCGATCTACGGTCAAATTCGTATATTTTCATCGGCGATTCTAAAAGTTATTTCGCAGTCGAAAAAAGACGATAATAAAAGCTTAAAAAATGTATGCGGACGTAAGAGGGCACGAAAGTCCCTTGGAAGGAAATGTTTATTTTTCAATAGGTTAGCAAAATACTATTTGAATTGTTCTTTTTAAAATTAATAAAAAATGTATGACTTTTCATAAATCATCCTTCTTCAAGATATAAACCCTTAAGATAATAAAACTGATGGTTAAGAAAAAAGTGACATGCGTTGGCCGGGAGTCGAACCCGGGTCAACTGCTTGGAAGGCAGCTATGCTAACCGTTATACCACCAACGCTTACTGGCAGCTGTTAAAAATTTCTTTTATCAACTTGCATCTCAACTACTGCTGGAAAGTTTGTAAACAGCCCCTTATACCCATTATTTCATAAGATATCTCAATTGTTCGTGGTTTACAATCTCACGCATTATCAACCTACTCTCCTTGAACGCTTTTCGTGGTTTCCATTTCCCTGTAATGCAACTGCGATTCCTTTATTCTCCTTCTTCTTGAACGCGAGTTTGTTGTTGTTCCCCCCCCCTTCTGTTCTGTAGTTCAAAATTATTAATTGACAGTATTGAACTTTTATTCGATCTACGGTCAAATTCGTATATTTTCATCGGCGATTCTAAAAGTTATTTCGCAGTCGAAAAAAGACGATAATAAAAGCTTAAAAAATGTATGCGGACGTAAGAGGGCACGAAAGTCCCTTGGAAGGAAATGTTTATTTTTCAATAGGTTAGCAAAATACTATTTGAATTGTTCTTTTTAAAATTAATAAAAAATGTATGACTTTTCATAAATCATCCTTCTTCAAGATATAAACCCTTAAGATAATAAAACTGATGGTTAAGAAAAAAGTGACATGCGTTGGCCGGGAGTCGAACCCGGGTCAACTGCTTGGAAGGCAGCTATGCTAACCGTTATACCACCAACGCTTACTGGCAGCTGTTAAAAATTTCTTTTATCAACTTGCATCTCAACTACTGCTGGAAAGTTTGTAAACAGCCCCTTATACCCATTTTTTCATAAGATATCTCAATTGTTCGTGGTTTACAATCTCACGCATTATCAACCTACTCTCCTTGAACGCTTTTCGTGGTTTCCATTTCCCTGTAATGCAACTGCGATTCCTTTATTCTCCTTCTTCTTGAACGCGAGTTTGTTGTTGTTCCCCCCCCCCCTTCTGTTCTGTAGTTCAAAATTATTAATTGACAGTATTGAACTTTTATTCGATCTACGGTCAAATTCGTATATTTTCATCGGCGATTCTAAAAGTTATTTCGCAGTCGAAAAAAGACGATAATAAAAGCTTAAAAAATGTATGCGGACGTAAGAGGGCACGAAAGTCCCTTGGAAGGAAATGTTTATTTTTCAATAGGTTAGCAAAATACTATTTGAATTGTTCTTTTTAAAATTAATAAAAAATGTATGACTTTTCATAAATCATCCTTCTTCAAGATATAAACCCTTAAGATAATAAAACTGATGGTTAAGAAAAAAGTGACATGCGTTGGCCGGGAGTCGAACCCGGGTCAACTGCTTGGAAGGCAGCTATGCTAACCGTTATACCACCAACGCTTACTGGCAGCTGTTAAAAATTTCTTTTATCAACTTGCATCTCAACTACTGCTGGAAAGTTTGTAAACAGCCCCTTATACCCATTTTTTCATAAGATATCTCAATTGTTCGTGGTTTACAATCTCACGCATTATCAACCTACTCTCCTTGAACGCTTTTCGTGGTTTCCATTTCCCTGTAATGCAACTGCGATTCCTTTATTCTCCTTCTTCTTGAACGCGAGTTTGTTGTTGTTCCCCCCCCCCTTCTGTTCTGTAGTTCAAAATTATTAATTGACAGTATTGAACTTTTATTCGATCTACGGTCAAATTCGTATATTTTCATCGGCGATTCTAAAAGTTATTTCGCAGTCGAAAAAAGACGATAATAAAAGCTTAAAAAATGTATGCGGACGTAAGAGGGCACGAAAGTCCCTTGGAAGGAAATGTTTATTTTTCAATAGGTTAGCAAAATACTATTTGAATTGTTCTTTTTAAAATTAATAAAAAATGTATGACTTTTCATAAATCATCCTTCTTCAAGATATAAACCCTTAAGATAATAAAACTGATGGTTAAGAAAAAAGTGACATGCGTTGGCCGGGAGTCGAACCCGGGTTAACTGCTTGGAAGGCAGCTATGCTAACCGTTATACCACCAACGCTTACTGGCAGCTGTTAAAAATTTCTTTTATCAACTTGCATCTCAACTACTGCTGGAAAGTTTGTAAACAGCCCCTTATACCCATTATTTCATAAGATATCTCAATTGTTCGTGGTTTACAATCTCACGCATTATCAACCTACTCTCCTTGAACGCTTTTCGTGGTTTCCATTTCCCTGTAATGCAACTGCGATTCCTTTATTCTCCTTCTTCTTGAACGCGAGTTTGTTGTTGTTCCCCCCCCCCCTTCTGTTCTGTAGTTCAAAATTATTAATTGACAGTATTGAACTTTTATTCGATCTACGGTCAAATTCGTATATTTTCATCGGCGATTCTAAAAGTTATTTCGCAGTCGAAAAAAGACGATAATAAAAGCTTAAAAAATGTATGCGGACGTAAGAGGGCACGAAAGTCCCTTGGAAGGAAATGTTTATTTTTCAATAGGTTAGCAAAATACTATTTGAATTGTTCTTTTTAAAATTAATAAAAAATGTATGACTTTTCATAAATCATCCTTCTTCAAGATATAAACCCTTAAGATAATAAAACTGATGGTTAAGAAAAAAGTGACATGCGTTGGCCGGGAGTCGAACCCGGGTCAACTGCTTGGAAGGCAGCTATGCTAACCGTTATACCACCAACGCTTACTGGCAGCTGTTAAAAATTTCTTTTATCAACTTGCATCTCAACTACTGCTGGAAAGTTTGTAAACAGCCCCTTATACCCATTATTTCATAAGATATCTCAATTGTTCGTGGTTTACAATCTCACGCATTATCAACCTACTCTCCTTGAACGCTTTTCGTGGTTTCCATTTCCCTGTAATGCAACTGCGATTCCTTTATTCTCCTTCTTCTTGAACGCGAGTTTGTTGTTGTTCCCCCCCCCCTTCTGTTCTGTAGTTCAAAATTATTAATTGACAGTATTGAACTTTTATTCGATCTACGGTCAAATTCGTATATTTTCATCGGCGATTCTAAAAGTTATTTCGCAGTCGAAAAAAGACGATAATAAAAGCTTAAAAAATGTATGCGGACGTAAGAGGGCACGAAAGTCCCTTGGAAGGAAATGTTTATTTTTCAATAGGTTAGCAAAATACTATTTGAATTGTTCTTTTTAAAATTAATAAAAAATGTATGACTTTTCATAAATCATCCTTCTTCAAGATATAAACCCTTAAGATAATAAAACTGATGGTTAAGAAAAAAGTGACATGCGTTGGCCGGGAGTCGAACCCGGGTCAACTGCTTGGAAGGCAGCTATGCTAACCGTTATACCACCAACGCTTACTGGCAGCTGTTAAAAATTTCTTTTATCAACTTGCATCTCAACTACTGCTGGAAAGTTTGTAAACAGCCCCTTATACCCATTATTTCATAAGATATTTCAATTGTTCGTGGTTTACAATCTCACGCATTATCAACCTACTCTCCTTGAACGCTTTTCGTGGTTTCCATTTCCCTGTAATGCAACTGCGATTCCTTTATTCTCCTTCTTCTTGAACGCGAGTTTGTTGTTGTTCCCCCCCCCCCTTCTGTTCTGTAGTTCAAAATTATTAATTGACAGTATTGAACTTTTATTCGATCTACGGTCAAATTCGTATATTTTCATCGGCGATTCTAAAAGTTATTTCGCAGTCGAAAAAAGACGATAATAAAAGCTTAAAAAATGTATGCGGACGTAAGAGGGCACGAAAGTCCCTTGGAAGGAAATGTTTATTTTTCAATAGGTTAGCAAAATACTATTTGAATTGTTCTTTTTAAAATTAATAAAAAATGTATGACTTTTCATAAATCATCCTTCTTCAAGATATAAACCCTTAAGATAATAAAACTGATGGTTAAGAAAAAAGTGACAATGCGTTGGCCGGGAGTCGAACCCGGGTCAACTGCTTGGAAGGCAGCTATGCTAACCGTTATACCACCAACGCTTACTGGCAGCTGTTAAAAATTTCTTTTATCAACTTGCATCTCAACTACTGCTGGAAAGTTTGTAAACAGCCCCTTATACCCATTATTTCATAAGATATCTCAATTGTTCGTGGTTTACAATCTCACGCATTATCAACCTACTCTCCTTGAACGCTTTTCGTGGTTTCCATTTCCCTGTAATGCAACTGCGATTCCTTTATTCTCCTTCTTCTTGAACGCGAGTTTGTTGTTGTTCCCCCCCCCTTCTGTTCTGTAGTTCAAAATTATTAATTGACAGTATTGAACTTTTATTCGATCTACGGTCAAATTCGTATATTTTCATCGGCGATTCTAAAAGTTATTTCGCAGTCGAAAAAAGACGATAATAAAAGCTTAAAAAATGTATGCGGACGTAAGAGGGCACGAAAGTCCCTTGGAAGGAAATGTTTATTTTTCAATAGGTTAGCAAAATACTATTTGAATTGTTCTTTTTAAAATTAATAAAAAATGTATGACTTTTCATAAATCATCCTTCTTCAAGATATAAACCCTTAAGATAATAAAACTGATGGTTAAGAAAAAAGTGACATGCGTTGGCCGGGAGTCGAACCCGGGTCAACTGCTTGGAAGGCAGCTATGCTAACCGTTATACCACCAACGCTTACTGGCAGCTGTTAAAAATTTCTTTTATCAACTTGCATCTCAACTACTGCTGGAAAGTTTGTAAACAGCCCCTTATACCCATTATTTCATAAGATATCTCAATTGTTCGTGGTTTACAATCTCACGCATTATCAACCTACTCTCCTTGAACGCTTTTCGTGGTTTCCATTTCCCTGTAATGCAACTGCGATTCCTTTATTCTCCTTCTTCTTGAACGCGAGTTTGTTGTTGTTCCCCCCCCCCTTCTGTTCTGTAGTTCAAAATTATTAATTGACAGTATTGAACTTTTATTCGATCTACGGTCAAATTCGTATATTTTCATCGGCGATTCTAAAAGTTATTTCGCAGTCGAAAAAAGACGATAATAAAAGCTTAAAAAATGTATGCGGACGTAAGAGGGCACGAAAGTCCCTTGGAAGGAAATGTTTATTTTTCAATAGGTTAGCAAAATACTATTTGAATTGTTCTTTTTAAAATTAATAAAAAATGTATGACTTTTCATAAATCATCCTTCTTCAAGATATAAACCCTTAAGATAATAAAACTGATGGTTAAGAAAAAAGTGACATGCGTTGGCCGGGAGTCGAACCCGGGTCAACTGCTTGGAAGGCAGCTATGCTAACCGTTATACCACCAACGCTTACTGGCAGCTGTTAAAAATTTCTTTTATCAACTTGCATCTCAACTACTGCTGGAAAGTTTGTAAACAGCCCCTTATACCCATTATTTCATAAGATATCTCAATTGTTCGTGGTTTACAATCTCACGCATTATCAACCTACTCTCCTTGAACGCTTTTCGTGGTTTCCATTTCCCTGTAATGCAACTGCGATTCCTTTATTCTCCTTCTTCTTGAACGCGAGTTTGTTGTTGTTCCCCCCCCCCTTCTGTTCTGTAGTTCAAAATTATTAATTGACAGTATTGAACTTTTATTCGATCTACGGTCAAATTCGTATATTTCATCGGCGATTCTAAAAGTTATTTCGCAGTCGAAAAAAGACGATAATAAAAGCTTAAAAAATGTATGCGGACGTAAGAGGGCACGAAAGTCCCTTGGAAGGAAATGTTTATTTTTCAATAGGTTAGCAAAATACTATTTGAATTGTTCTTTTTAAAATTAATAAAAAATGTATGACTTTTCATAAATCATCCTTCTTCAAGATATAAACCCTTAAGATAATAAAACTGATGGTTAAGAAAAAAGTGACAATGCGTTGGCCGGGAGTCGAACCCGGGTCAACTGCTTGGAAGGCAGCTATGCTAACCGTTATACCACCAACGCTTACTGGCAGCTGTTAAAAATTTCTTTTATCAACTTGCATCTCAACTACTGCTGGAAAGTTTGTAAACAGCCCCTTATACCCATTATTTCATAAGATATCTCAATTGTTCGTGGTTTACAATCTCACGCATTATCAACCTACTCTCCTTGAACGCTTTTCGTGGTTTCCATTTCCCTGTAATGCAACTGCGATTCCTTTATTCTCCTTCTTCTTGAACGCGAGTTTGTTGTTGTTCCCCCCCCCTTCTGTTCTGTAGTTCAAAATTATTAATTGACAGTATTGAACTTTTATTCGATCTACGGTCAAATTCGTATATTTTCATCGGCGATTCTAAAAGTTATTTCGCAGTCGAAAAAAGACGATAATAAAAGCTTAAAAAATGTATGCGGACGTAAGAGGGCACGAAAGTCCCTTGGAAGGAAATGTTTATTTTTCAATAGGTTAGCAAAATACTATTTGAATTGTTCTTTTTAAAATTAATAAAAAATGTATGACTTTTCATAAATCATCCTTCTTCAAGATATAAACCCTTAAGATAATAAAACTGATGGTTAAGAAAAAAGTGACATGCGTTGGCCGGGAGTCGAACCCGGGTCAACTGCTTGGAAGGCAGCTATGCTAACCGTTATACCACCAACGCTTACTGGCAGCTGTTAAAAATTTCTTTTATCAACTTGCATCTCAACTACTGCTGGAAAGTTTGTAAACAGCCCCTTATACCCATTATTTCATAAGATATCTCAATTGTTCGTGGTTTACAATCTCACGCATTATCAACCTACTCTCCTTGAACGCTTTTCGTGGTTTCCATTTCCCTGTAATGCAACTGCGATTCCTTTATTCTCCTTCTTCTTGAACGCGAGTTTGTTGTTGTTCCCCCCCCCCCTTCTGTTCTGTAGTTCAAAATTATTAATTGACAGTATTGAACTTTTATTCGATCTACGGTCAAATTCGTATATTTTCATCGGCGATTCTAAAAGTTATTTCGCAGTCGAAAAAAGACGATAATAAAAGCTTAAAAAATGTATGCGGACGTAAGAGGGCACGAAAGTCCCTTGGAAGGAAATGTTTATTTTTCAATAGGTTAGCAAAATACTATTTGAATTGTTCTTTTTAAAATTAATAAAAAATGTATGACTTTTCATAAATCATCCTTCTTCAAGATATAAACCCTTAAGATAATAAAACTGATGGTTAAGAAAAAAGTGACATGCGTTGGCCGGGAGTCGAACCCGGGTCAACTGCTTGGAAGGCAGCTATGCTAACCGTTATACCACCAACGCTTACTGGCAGCTGTTAAAAATTTCTTTTATCAACTTGCATCTCAACTACTGCTGGAAAGTTTGTAAACAGCCCCTTATACCCATTATTTCATAAGATATCTCAATTGTTCGTGGTTTACAATCTCACGCATTATCAACCTACTCTCCTTGAACGCTTTTCGTGGTTTCCATTTCCCTGTAATGCAACTGCGATTCCTTTATTCTCCTTCTTCTTGAACGCGAGTTTGTTGTTGTTCCCCCCCCCCTTCTGTTCTGTAGTTCAAAATTATTAATTGACAGTATTGAACTTTTATTCGATCTACGGTCAAATTCGTATATTTTCATCGGCGATTCTAAAAGTTATTTCGCAGTCGAAAAAAGACGATAATAAAAGCTTAAAAAATGTATGCGGACGTAAGAGGGCACGAAAGTCCCTTGGAAGGAAATGTTTATTTTTCAATAGGTTAGCAAAATACTATTTGAATTGTTCTTTTTAAAATTAATAAAAAATGTATGACTTTTCATAAATCATCCTTCTTCAAGATATAAACCCTTAAGATAATAAAACTGATGGTTAAGAAAAAAGTGACATGCGTTGGCCGGGAGTCGAACCCGGGTCAACTGCTTGGAAGGCAGCTATGCTAACCGTTATACCACCAACGCTTACTGGCAGCTGTTAAAAATTTCTTTTATCAACTTGCATCTCAACTACTGCTGGAAAGTTTGTAAACAGCCCCTTATACCCATTATTTCATAAGATATCTCAATTGTTCGTGGTTTACAATCTCACGCATTATCAACCTACTCTCCTTGAACGCTTTTCGTGGTTTCCATTTCCCTGTAATGCAACTGCGATTCCTTTATTCTCCTTCTTCTTGAACGCGAGTTTGTTGTTGTTCCCCCCCCCCTTCTGTTCTGTAGTTCAAAATTATTAATTGACAGTATTGAACTTTTATTCGATCTACGGTCAAATTCGTATATTTTCATCGGCGATTCTAAAAGTTATTTCGCAGTCGAAAAAAGACGATAATAAAAGCTTAAAAAATGTATGCGGACGTAAGAGGGCACGAAAGTCCCTTGGAAGGAAATGTTTATTTTTCAATAGGTTAGCAAAATACTATTTGAATTGTTCTTTTTAAAATTAATAAAAAATGTATGACTTTTCATAAATCATCCTTCTTCAAGATATAAACCCTTAAGATAATAAAACTGATGGTTAAGAAAAAAGTGACATGCGTTGGCCGGGAGTCGAACCCGGGTCAACTGCTTGGAAGGCAGCTATGCTAACCGTTATACCACCAACGCTTACTGGCAGCTGTTAAAAATTTCTTTTATCAACTTGCATCTCAACTACTGCTGGAAAGTTTGTAAACAGCCCCTTATACCCATTATTTCATAAGATATCTCAATTGTTCGTGGTTTACAATCTCACGCATTATCAACCTACTCTCCTTGAACGCTTTTCGTGGTTTCCATTTCCCTGTAATGCAACTGCGATTCCTTTATTCTCCTTCTTCTTGAACGCGAGTTTGTTGTTGTTCCCCCCCCCTTCTGTTCTGTAGTTCAAAATTATTAATTGACAGTATTGAACTTTTATTCGATCTACGGTCAAATTCGTATATTTTCATCGGCGATTCTAAAAGTTATTTCGCAGTCGAAAAAAGACGATAATAAAAGCTTAAAAAATGTATGCGGACGTAAGAGGGCACGAAAGTCCCTTGGAAGGAAATGTTTATTTTTCAATAGGTTAGCAAAATACTATTTGAATTGTTCTTTTTAAAATTAATAAAAAATGTATGACTTTTCATAAATCATCCTTCTTCAAGATATAAACCCTTAAGATAATAAAACTGATGGTTAAGAAAAAAGTGACATGCGTTGGCCGGGAGTCGAACCCGGGTCAACTGCTTGGAAGGCAGCTATGCTAACCGTTATACCACCAACGCTTACTGGCAGCTGTTAAAAATTTCTTTTATCAACTTGCATCTCAACTACTGCTGGAAAGTTTGTAAACAGCCCCTTATACCCATTATTTCATAAGATATCTCAATTGTTCGTGGTTTACAATCTCACGCATTATCAACCTACTCTCCTTGAACGCTTTTCGTGGTTTCCATTTCCCTGTAATGCAACTGCGATTCCTTTATTCTCCTTCTTCTTGAACGCGAGTTTGTTGTTGTTCCCCCCCCCCCTTCTGTTCTGTAGTTCAAAATTATTAATTGACAGTATTGAACTTTTATTCGATCTACGGTCAAATTCGTATATTTTCATCGGCGATTCTAAAAGTTATTTCGCAGTCGAAAAAAGACGATAATAAAAGCTTAAAAAATGTATGCGGACGTAAGAGGGCACGAAAGTCCCTTGGAAGGAAATGTTTATTTTTCAATAGGTTAGCAAAATACTATTTGAATTGTTCTTTTTAAAATTAATAAAAAATGTATGACTTTTCATAAATCATCCTTCTTCAAGATATAAACCCTTAAGATAATAAAACTGATGGTTAAGAAAAAAGTGACATGCGTTGGCCGGGAGTCGAACCCGGGTCAACTGCTTGGAAGGCAGCTATGCTAACCGTTATACCACCAACGCTTACTGGCAGCTGTTAAAAATTTCTTTTATCAACTTGCATCTCAACTACTGCTGGAAAGTTTGTAAACAGCCCCTTATACCCATTATTTCATAAGATATCTCAATTGTTCGTGGTTTACAATCTCACGCATTATCAACCTACTCTCCTTGAACGCTTTTCGTGGTTTCCATTTCCCTGTAATGCAACTGCGATTCCTTTATTCTCCTTCTTCTTGAACGCGAGTTTGTTGTTGTTCCCCCCCCCCCTTCTGTTCTGTAGTTCAAAATTATTAATTGACAGTATTGAACTTTTATTCGATCTACGGTCAAATTCGTATATTTTCATCGGCGATTCTAAAAGTTATTTCGCAGTCGAAAAAAGACGATAATAAAAGCTTAAAAAATGTATGCGGACGTAAGAGGGCACGAAAGTCCCTTGGAAGGAAATGTTTATTTTTCAATAGGTTAGCAAAATACTATTTGAATTGTTCTTTTTAAAATTAATAAAAAATGTATGACTTTTCATAAATCATCCTTCTTCAAGATATAAACCCTTAAGATAATAAAACTGATGGTTAAGAAAAAAGTGACATGCGTTGGCCGGGAGTCGAACCCGGGTCAACTGCTTGGAAGGCAGCTATGCTAACCGTTATACCACCAACGCTTACTGGCAGCTGTTAAAAATTTCTTTTATCAACTTGCATCTCAACTACTGCTGGAAAGTTTGTAAACAGCCCCTTATACCTATTATTTCATAAGATATCTCAATTGTTCGTGGTTTACAATCTCACGCATTATCAACCTACTCTCCTTGAACGCTTTTCGTGGTTTCCATTTCCCTGTAATGCAACTGCGATTCCTTTATTCTCCTTCTTCTTGAACGCGAGTTTGTTGTTGTTCCCCCCCCCCTTCTGTTCTGTAGTTCAAAATTATTAATTGACAGTATTGAACTTTTATTCGATCTACGGTCAAATTCGTATATTTTCATCGGCGATTCTAAAAGTTATTTCGCAGTCGAAAAAAGACGATAATAAAAGCTTAAAAAATGTATGCGGACGTAAGAGGGCACGAAAGTCCCTTGGAAGGAAATGTTTATTTTTCAATAGGTTAGCAAAATACTATTTGAATTGTTCTTTTTAAAATTAATAAAAAATGTATGACTTTTCATAAATCATCCTTCTTCAAGATATAAACCCTTAAGATAATAAAACTGATGGTTAAGAAAAAAGTGACATGCGTTGGCCGGGAGTCGAACCCGGGTCAACTGCTTGGAAGGCAGCTATGCTAACCGTTATACCACCAACGCTTACTGGCGGCTGTTAAAAATTTCTTTTATCAACTTGCATCTCAACTACTGCTGGAAAGTTTGTAAACAGCCCCTTATACCCATTATTTCATAAGATATCTCAATTGTTCGTGGTTTACAATCTCACGCATTATCAACCTACTCTCCTTGAACGCTTTTCGTGGTTTCCATTTCCCTGTAATGCAACTGCGATTCCTTTATTCTCCTTCTTCTTGAACGCGAGTTTGTTGTTGTTCCCCCCCCCTTCTGTTCTGTAGTTCAAAATTATTAATTGACAGTATTGAACTTTTATTCGATCTACGGTCAAATTCGTATATTTTCATCGGCGATTCTAAAAGTTATTTCGCAGTCGAAAAAAGACGATAATAAAAGCTTAAAAAATGTATGCGGACGTAAGAGGGCACGAAAGTCCCTTGGAAGGAAATGTTTATTTTTCAATAGGTTAGCAAAATACTATTTGAATTGTTCTTTTTAAAATTAATAAAAAATGTATGACTTTTCATAAATCATCCTTCTTCAAGATATAAACCCTTAAGATAATAAAACTGATGGTTAAGAAAAAAGTGACATGCGTTGGCCGGGAGTCGAACCCGGGTCAACTGCTTGGAAGGCAGCTATGCTAACCGTTATACCACCAACGCTTACAATCCATGCTTTATTTCCTTTATGTAAAGAAAAATACAAACAAATAGTAGGTCAAAACAATGAAGCAGAAAGACGAAGATGGAAAATCCTCAGAGTAAAACTTGTTTCTAATTCGTTTTTCTTTCACGACAAAAATCAAAAAATAAAAATGAAGTAATATGCAAACAGAAATAAATAAATAATAACTGTGTTATCTATTGATCGCATGCTGCTACTTAAATTATTTTCTAGAATGTAAAAGAGCAAAACAATTTTTTTTTTAAGAGATAAAAAAAATATATATGTCTTTCAAATTGTTATATATTTGACACGTGAATGATACAGTAAAAGTCCGTTATAACGACACTTTACACACGGTATCAAAAGGAATTGTCGTTATAATGAGATTCTCGTTTAGGAAATTGAAATTACTTAATATTCTAGAAATGAAAAATGACAGAAAGATAAATTTGAGATATTTGTGTAATTTTCTTTTGAACTATCTTAATTTAATGTAAATATCTATGCTTTTGCTTGCAGATTAAAAACTGAATACTTT